>NC_080379.1:114498823-114586229 GCF_014773155.1 Arachis stenosperma
AAAGCATAAGCTTTTTGTTTTTTCCATTACCATCAATGGCACCTAAGGCCGGAGAATCCTCTAGAAAAGGAAAGGAAAGACAAAGCTTCCACCTCCGAGTCATGGGAGATGGAAAGATTCATCTCCCAAAAGCCATCAAGACCACTTCTATGATGTTGTGGCAAAGAAGAAGGTGATCCCTGAGGTCCCTTTCAAGCTCAAGAAAAATGAGTATCCGGAAATCCGACATGAGATCCGAAAAAGAGGTTGGGAAGTCCTAACCAACCCCATGCAACAAGTTGAAATCTTAATGGTTCAAGAGTTCTATGCCAATGCATGGATCACTAGGAACCATGATCAAAGTATGAACCCGAGTCCAAAGAATTATCTCACAATGGTTCGGGGGAAATACTTAGATTTTAGTCCAGAAAATGTGAGGTTGGCATTCCACTTGCCCATGATGCAAGGAGATGTATGCCCCTACACTAGAAGGGTCAACTTTAATCAAAGGTTGGACCAAGTCCTAATGGACATATGTGTGGAAGGAGCTCAATGGAAAAGAGACTCCAAAGGCAAGCCAGTTCAACTAAGAAGACTGGACCTCAAGCCTATGGCTAGAGGATGGTTGGAGTTCATTCAACGCTCCATCATTCCCACTAGCAACCGATCTGAAGTTACTGTGGATCAGGCCACATGATTCATAGCATCATGATTGGAGAGGAAGTAGAAGTTCATGAAGTCATCTCCAATGAATTCTACAAAATAGCCGAAAAGCCTCCACCATGGCAAGGCTAGCTTTTCCTCACCTTATTTGCCATCTATGTTACTCAGTGGAGTTATCATAGAAGAAGACATCTCCATTGAAGAGGATAAGCCCATCACCAAGAAGAGGATGGAGCAAGCAAGAGAGACCCTCCACGGTTCTCAAGAGATGCATGAGGAAGCTCATCATCAAGAAATCTCTGAGATGCCTCAAGGGATGCACTTTCCTCCCAACTATTGGAACAACTCAACACTTCCTTAGAAGATTTGAGCCACAATGTGGAACAATTAAGGGTGGAACATCATGAGCACTCCATCATTCTCATGAAATAAGAGAAGATCAAAGAGCAATGGGAGGAGCAACAAAGGCAAGGAAGGGACATAGAAGAGCTTAAGGACATTGTTGGTCCTTCAAGAAGAAGACGCCACTAAGGTGGATTCATTCCTTGTTCTTATTTCTTTCTGTTTTCGGTTTTCTATGTTATGTTTATCTATATTTTGTGTCTCTACTTCATGATCATTAGTATGTAGTAACCATGTCTTAAAGCTATGAATAAAA
This sequence comes from Arachis stenosperma, assembly GCF_014773155.1. Lineage (NCBI taxonomy): Eukaryota > Viridiplantae > Streptophyta > Magnoliopsida > Fabales > Fabaceae > Arachis > Arachis stenosperma. The sequence goes on from NC_080379.1 coordinate 114,500,124, forward strand.
TCCATTAATCCTTCACCTCTCTTAAATGAAATATGATTTAATTCAAAAGAACAAGAAGTACATGAATTTCGAATTATCCTTGAATTTAGTTTAATTATATTGATGTGGTGACAATACTTTTTGTTTTCTGAATGAATGATTGAACAGTGCATAATTTTGATCTTGTTGTTTATGAATGTTAAAACTGTTGGCTCTTGAAAGAATGATGAACAAAGAGAAATGTTATTGATAATCTGAAAAATCATTGAATTGATTCTTGAAGCAAGAAAAAGCAGTGAAAAACAAAAGCTTGCGAAAAAAAATAAAAAAAATAATTGGCAAAAAAAATAGAAAGAAAGAAAGAAAAAGCAAGCAGAAAAAGCCAATAACCCTTAAAAACAAAAGGCAAGGGTAAAAAGGATCCAAGGCTTTGAGCATCAATGGATAGGAGGGCCCAAGGAAATAAAATCCTGGCCTAAGCGGCTAAACCAAGCTGTTCCTAACCATGTGCTTGTGTCATGAAGGTCCAAGTGAAAAGCTTGAGACTGAGTGGTTAAAGTCATGATCCAAAGCAGAAAGAGTGTGCTTAAGAGCTCTGGACACCACTAACTGGGGACTCTAGCAAAGCTGAGTCACAATTTGAAAAGGTTCACCCAGTTATGTGTCTGTGGCATTTATGTATTCGGTGGTAATACTGGAAAACAAAGTGCTTAGGGCCACGGCCAAGACTCATAAGTAGCTGTGTTCAAGAATCAACATGCTTAACTAGGAAAGTCAATAACACTATCCGAAATTCTAAATTCCTAGAGAAGCCAATCGTTCTAAACTTCAAAGGAAAAAGTGAGATGCCAAAACTGTTCAGAAGCAAAAAGCTACAAGTCCCGCTCATCTAATTAGAATTAATATTCATTAATATTCTGAATTTATAGTATATTCTCTTCTTTTTATCCTATTTGATTTTCAGTTGCTTGGGCACAAGCAACAATTTAAGTTTGGTGTTGTGATGAGCGGATAATTTATACGCTTTTTGGCATTGTTTTTAGGTAGTTTTTAGTAAGTTCAAGCTACTTTTAGGGATGTTTTCATTAGTTTTTATGTTAAATTCACATTTCTGGACTTTACTATGAGTTTGTGTGTTTTTCTGTAATTTCAAGTAATTTCTGGCTGTAATTGAGGGACTTAAGCAAAACTCTGAAAAAGGCTGACAAAAGGACTGCTGTCTGCTGATGCTGTTGGAATCTGACCTCCCTGCACTCGAAATGGATTTTCTGGAGTTACAGAACTCCAAATGGCGCGCTCTCAACGGCGTTGGAAAGTAGACATCCAGAGCTTTCCAGCAATATATAATAGTCCATACTTTATTCGGGAATTATCGACGTAAAGTGGTGCTCAACGCCAAGTACATGCTGCTGTTTGGAGTTAAACGCCAGAAACACGTCATAACCCGGAGTTGAACGCCAGAAACACGCTATAACTCGGCGTTCAACTCCAAGAAAAGCCTCAGCTCGTGGATAGATCAAGCTCAGCCCAAGCATACACCAAGTGGGCCCTGGAAGTGGATTTATGCATCAATTACTTACTCATGTAAACCCTAGTAGCTAGTCTAGTATATATAGGACATTTAACTATTGCATTAGACGTCTTTTGGCCATTCGGTCCATTGATCACGTTTTGGGGGGCTGGCCATTCGGCCATGCCTGAACCTTTCACTTATGTATTTTCAACGGTGGAGTTTCTACACACCATAGATTAAGGGTGTGGAGCTCTGCTGTACCTCAAGTTTCAATACAATTACTATTATTTTCTATTCAATTCTCCTTTATTCTTATTCCAAGATATACGTTGCACTTCAACTTGATGGATGTGATGATCTGTGACACTCATCATCATTCTCACCTATGAACGCGCGTGACTGACAACCACTTCCGTTCTACTTTAGACCGGGCGCATATCTCTTAGATTCCCCAACAGAATCTTCGTGGTATAAGCTAGATAGATGGCGGCATTCATGGGGATCCGGAAAGTCTAACCTTGTCTGTGGTATTCCGAGTAGGATCCCGGAAATCCGGAAAGTCTAACCTTGTCTGTGGTATTCCGAGTAGGATTCCGGTATTGAATGTCTGTGACGAGCTTCAAACTCCCGAAGGCTGGGCGTTAGTGACAGACGCAAAAGAATCAAGGGATTCTATTCCAACCTGATTGAGAACCGACAGATGATTAGTCGTGCTGTGACAGAGCATTTGGACCATTTTCGCTGAGAGGATGGGATGTAGCCATCGGCAAGGGTGATGCCTCCAGACGATTAGCCATGCAGTGACAGTGCATAGGACCATTTTCCCGAGAGGATGAAAAGTAGCCCTTGACGACGGTGATGCCCTACATACAGCTTGCCATGGAAAGGAGTAAGAAGGATTGGATGAAAGCAATAGGAAAACAGAGATTCGAGAGGATTCTAGCATCTCCACACGCCTATCTGAAATCCCCACCATTAATTTACATAAGTATTTCTATCCTATTTTATTTTCTGTTTATTATTAATTTTCGAAATCCATAACCATTTAATCTGCCTAACTGAGATTTACAAGGAGACCATAGCTTGCTTCATACCAACAATCTCTGTGGGATCGACCCTTACTCACGTAAGGTATTACTTGGATGACCCAGTACACTTGCTGGTTAGTTGAACGGAGTTGTGGAAAAAAAGTGCTGAGTTAATTTTTTTATGCACATGCCAAAGAGCCATTATTGTTGATCACAATTTCGTCCACCAGAAAGGCCCCATGAAGTCAATACCACATACATCAAACAACTCAATCTCCAAAATCCCTTGTTGAGGCATGGCATAATTATGAGGCATATTGCCAGATCTTTGGCAACTGTCACAATTAAGTACAAACTCTCAGGAGTCTTTATAGAGAGTAGGCCAATAGAAGCCACATTGGAGGACTCTTGTGGCTGTTCGCTCACTTCCAAAATGTCCTCCATATTGTGACCCATGGCAATGCCAGAGGATCTTCTGTGCTTCTTCTTTAGGCACACATCTACGGATTACTCCGTCTGCACATCTCTTGAAGAGATATGGTTCATCCCAAAGATAGTACTTTGCATCTGTGATCAATTTCTTTGATTGCTGCCTACTATATTCTTTGGGTATGAATCTCACAGCCTTGTAGTTTGCAATGTCTGCAAACCATGGTACTTTCTGAATGGCAAAGAGTTGCTCATCCAGAAAGTTTTCAGATATCTCAGTAAGAGGGAGGGACGCCCCTTCTACTGGTTCTATTCTGGACAAGTGATCTGCAACTTGGTTCTCTGTCCTTTTCTGTCTCTTATTTCTATATCAAACTCTTGCAGAAGTAACACCCATCTTATGAGTCTGGGTTTTGAATCCTGCTTTGTGAGAAGATATTTAAAAGCGGCATGGTCAGTGTACATAATCACTTTTGATCCTACTAAATAAGATCTGAACTTGTCAATGGCGTAAACCACTGTAAGTAACTCTTTTTCTGTGGTTGTGTAGTTTTTCTGAGCGTCATTTAAAATACGACTGGCATAATAAATGACGTGCAGAAGCTTGTCATGCCCAACACTGCACCAATGGCATGATCACTGGCATCACACATTAGTTCAAATGGTAATGTCCAGTCTGGTGCAGAGATGCCTGGTGCTGTGACCAACTTAGCTTTTCGAGTCTCAAACGCCTGCAGACACTCCTTATCAAAGATAAATGGCATGTCAGCAGCTAGCAGATTACTCAGAGGTTTGGCGATTTTTGAAAAATATTTTATAAACCTCCTATAGAATCCGGCATGCCCCAGAAAGCTTCTAATTGCCTTAACATTGGCAGGTGGTGGTAATTTTTCAATTACCAATACCTTAGCTTGATCCACCTCTATTCGCTTGTTCGAAATTTTCTGCCCAAGGACAATTCCTTCAATCACCATAAAGTGACATTTTTTCCAGTTTAAAACTAGGTTAGTCTCTTGGCACCTCTTTAGAACAAGTGCTAGATGGTCAAGACAAGAGCTAAATGAGTCTCCAAATACTGAAAAGTCATCCATGAAGACTTCCAGAAATTTTTCCACCATATTAGAGAAAATAGAGAGCATGCACCTTTGAAAGGTTGCAGGTGCATTGCACAGACCAAATGGCATCCTTCTGTATGCAAATACTCCGGATGGACATGTGAATGCTGCTTTCTCTTGATCCTGGGGATCTAATGCAATTTGATTATAACCTGAATATCCATCCAGGAAGCAGTAGTATTCATGACCTGCTAGTCTTTCTAGCATCTGGTCTATGAATGGTAAAGGAAAATGATCCTTTCGGGTAGCTGTATCGAGCCTTCTATAATCAATACACATACGCCACCCTGTAACTGTTCTTGTAGGAACCAGTTTATTTTTTTCATTATGAACCACTGTCATGCCACCCTTCTTAGGGACGACTTAGACAGGGCTTACCCAGGGGCTATCAGAAATAGGATAAATAATCCCAGCCTCTAGTAATTTAGTGACCTCCTTCTGCACCACCTCCTTCATGGCTGGATTCAGCCGCCTCTGTGGTTGAACCACTGGCTTAGTGTCATCCTCCAATAGGATCTCGTGCATGTATCTGGCTGGGCTAATGCCCTTAAGATCACTGATGGACCACCCCAAGAGCTGTCTTGTGTGTCCTTAGCAATTGAATTAGTGCTTCCTCTTCCTGTGGCTCTAAGGTAGAGCTTATGATTACAGAAAAGGTATCACCTTCTCCCAAAAATGCATATTTCAGGGATGGTGGTAATGGTTTGAGCTCGGGTTTGGGAGGTTTCTCCTCTTCTTGAGGGATTTTCAGAGGTTCTATTATTCTCTCTGGTTCCTCCAGATTAGGCTGAGCATCTTTAAAGATATCCTCTAGCTCTGATTCGAGACTCTCAGTCATATTGACCTTTTTTACCAGAGAGTCAATAATATCAATGCTCATGCAGTCGTTTGGGGTGTCTGGATGCTGCATAGCTTTGACAACATTCAACTTAAACTCGTCCTCATTGACTCTCAGGGTTACTTTCCTTTTTGGACGTCAATGATGGTTCGTCCAGTTGCTAGGAAAGGTCTTCCTAGAATGAGAGTTGCACTCTTGTGCTCCTCCATTTCCAGCACCACAAAGTCAGTGGGAAAGGCAAATAGCCCAACATTGACAATTATGTCTTCAATCATGCCTGATAAGTATTTAATAGAGCCATCAGCAAGTTGGAGACATATCCGGGTTGGTTTGACTTCTTCAGTCAAACCAAGCTTTCTGATAGTAGATGCAGGTATTAGGTTGATACTTGCCCCAAGATCACATAGAGCTTGCTTGGTACAAGTACCCTCTAATGTGCATGGTATCATAAAGCTTCCGGGATCTTTAAGCTTTTCTGGTAAGCCTTTCAAAATGACTGCACTGCATTCTTCAGTGAGGTAAACTTTTTCAGTTTCTCTCGAATCCTTCTTATGACTTAAGATCTCTTTCATGAACTTAGCATAAGAGGGTATTTGCTCAAGTGCCTCTGCAAACGGAATCTTTATTTCAAAAGTCCTGAGGTAGTCTGCAAAGCAGGCAAATTGCTTATCATGTTTCGCTTGGCGAAGTTTCTGAGGATAAGGCATTTTGGCTTTGTATTCCTCAACCTTAGTTGCTGCAGGTTTATTGCCTACAAATGTGGGTTGAGAAGCCTTTTTAGAGGGGTTGCTATCAGTACTTGTATGTGTCTGATCCCCCACTGGCGTTTGAATGCCAGGGGTGGAAGCTGGAGTGGCGTTAGACGCCAACTCCTTACCTGTTTCTGGCGCCTGAACGCCAGAACTGAGCTTTCTTTGGGCGTTCAACGCCAACTCCTTGCCTATTTCTGGCGTTTGAATGCCAGAACCGAGCATGGGTTGGGCGTTTAACGCCAGCTCTCCACCCTTTTCTGGAATTTGAGTGCCAAAATTATTCCTCTCTAGGCTCTTACTATCCTCAGAGGGATTTTGGGTAGCAGTTTGTTCATTTTTTGGCTTCCTGCTGCCTTGAAGTGAGGTATTTAATGTCTTCCCACTTCTTAATTAAACTGCTTGGCATTCTTCTGTTATTTGCTTTGATAACTGCTGTTCTGTTTGCTTCAACTGCACTTCCATATTCATATTAGCCAGTCTTGTGTCTTGCAATATCTCCTTGAATTCGGCTAGCTGTTTTGTTAGAAAATCTAATTGTTGATTGAATTCAGTAACTTGTTCTGTAGCACTGAGTTCAGCATTTACTGTTTTAGCCTCTTCTTTCATAGAAGGTTTACTGCTTAGGTACAGATGCTGATTTCTGGCAACTGTATCAATGAGCTCTTTAGCTTCTTCAATTGTCTTTCTCATGTGGATAGATCCACCAGCTGAGTGGTCTAGAAAAATCTGAACTTTCTCTGTAAGCCCAAAATAGAAGATGTCTAACTGCACCCACTCTGAAAATATTTCAGAGGGGCATTTTTTTAGCATCTCTCTATATCTCTCCCAAGCATCATAAAGGGATTCATTATCTCCTTGTTTAAAGCCTTGGATGCTCAGCCTTAGCTGTGTCATCCGTTTTGGAGGGAAATATTGATTTAGGAATTTTTTTGACAGCTATTTTCATGTCTTTATGCTAGCCTTAGGTTGGTTACTTAACCACCTCTTAGCTTAGTCTTTTACAGCAAATGGAAATAGTAACAATCTGTAGACATCCTGATCTACTTCCTTATCATGTACTGTATCAGCAATTTGTAAAAACTGTGCCAGAAACTCTGTAGGTTCTTCCTGTGGAAGACCGGAATACTGGCAACTTTGCTGCACCATGATAATAAGCTGAGGATTCAACTCAAAACTACTGACTCCGATGGAGGGTATACAGATACTATTCCCATATGAAGCAGTAGTGGGGTTAGCATATGACCCCAGAGTCCTTCTGGACTGTTCATTTCCACTTAGCTCCATGATGGAGAAAGAGAGATGACGTGGATTTATTTTATTTATTTTATTATTATAAAGAAAATTTCAAAATAATAAAATAAAATAAAATAAAACTAAAATAAAAATAAAAACGAAAATTTGAAAATATTTTATGAAGATTTTCGAAAAAGTGAGGAGAGAGAAAGTGGTTAGGAAGTTTTGAAAAAGATATAATTTTTTAAAAAAACTTGACAACTAAGATATGATAAGATAAAATTTTGAAATTGAGTTTAGAGACTCATGCCGTCAAAAAGTATAAAGTTCAGATCTAAAAATGTCATGAGGTACAAAATAAGTCTCTAAAAGTTTTTTAAATACTAAACTAGTAACTTAGGTTTACAGAAAATGAGTAAACTAAGATAGATAATGCAGAAATCCACTTCTGGGGCCCACTTGGTGTGTGTTGGGGCTGAGACTTGAGCTTCTCATGTGCCTGGGCTGTTTCTGGAGTTAAACATCAGGTTGTAACCTGTTTCTAGCATTTAACTCCAACTTGCAACCTGTTTCTGGCGTTCAATGCCAGAATGCAACATGGAACTGACGTTAAACACCAATTTACGTCATTTATCTTCGAGCAAAGTATGGACTATTATATATTGCTGGAAAGCCCTGGATGTCTACTTTCCAACCCAATTGAAAGCGTGTCAATTGAACTTCTGTAGCTCCAAAAAATTCATTCTGAGTGCAGGGAGGTCAGAATCCAACAACATCAGCAGTCCTTTTTCAGCCTAAATCAGATTTTTGCTCAGCTCCCTCAATTTCAGCCAGAAAATACCTGAAATCACAGAAAAAACACAAACTCATAGTAAAGTCCAGAAATATGAATTTTGCCTAAAAACTAATAAAAATATACTAAAAACTAACTAAAACATACTAAAAACTACATGAAATTACCCCCAAAAAGCGTATAAAATATCCGCTCATCACGCAACGCTATTGAGCTGGTAAAGACTGCGTTCGTCCGTCATAGTCCCAAACCCAACAAACTCAAGAAGCCCACACTTTCCTTTCCCCCTCTCTCTAGAAAACTTCTCTTTCTCTCTCTAAAATCTGAAAATGACCCACACTGAATAATCCGCGACACCCTCAAGTGTATTTATTTTAAAGCATAAACCGCTAGAACCCTGTAGTGGTTTATGTACATTCGAAATTCACACACAAACTGCGACACTCCTACCGCGGATTATGTGTATTTTGGCCTCCAATGTAAACCGCGAGATTCCTGTAGCGGTTTACATTCATCTGTGAATCGTGGGTCCCCTGTCGCGGTTTACATAGTTTATGAAAAAAATGCATTTTGATATTCTTTTTGCAAAATGTGTATTATGGTAATATTGGAAACCATTTTATTTATTTTGGTAAATTGCCATTTTTTTATGTTCTTTGTTAAGTTAATTTGTCTAAAGTCCCGTTTGGGTAAGCAACTTAATTAAGTTCCTTTTAAAAAATAATTTAAACAATAAATGACTATATTAATAGTAACTTATAAATACGTTAAAAGTGTTCATTTTATAAAAATATGGTTAAAAATTGTAGTATTATTAAAGAAGTTATTTTTTTAATTTCTTTATAAATTTTTAAATAGCTTTTTAGAAAGTCACAATTTAATTTTAAAAATTATACCAGATATTAATATTATTACTTTTCATAAATCAAAAATTTAAAAAAATTATTTTTAAAATTTTTCAAACAGAATATTTAAAATTGTGTTGTTAGATGCATGTTTAAAATAAAATTATTACTTTAATCAATTATATATTAATTTTTTAAATTTTATTTTATATTTAATTAATCAATTATATCTCGATTAAATCCTAATTAAATTATTAAATCATTAAACTATTTATTCTACTGATTCACCAACAGATTGGTTTTTGCAACCTTGCCTTTATTTAAACATGTCATTTCCCAACCCTATACAATTATTATTTCAGAAAATAGATTCACTTTTTTTCCACACACTTAATTGCTGATTGTTAGTAGTTCGAGATAGTGTGAATGCGTGATTGTGAAATTACCATGGCCCTTTCCAGTTTCCAATATCTAATCTTTTTCTCATAATACCATGGGTTGAGTTTCGTGTTTTTGTTTCCATCAAACGTCTCACGGTCTCACCTTAAATGATTATGTCATATATCATTTCATTATTTCATATCACATAATGCTCTCCCTCTCACCGTAACCACACACATTCCACTAAGGATGAATAGACCCACTCCCCCTTCCAGAACTCACCAACCACCACCACCGCCACCGCCACGACGATATCAGCCGCCACCCCGACGATATCAACCACCCCCACCTCCGACGCCGAGATACCAACCACCGCCACGACAACAACCACCACCACTACAACAACAACAACAACCACCACCAGCAGCACCACCACTACATGTTACGGCGGAAGAAAGAGGGGCACCTATCATTGCCACCAAGCCAAAGAGGCCACGGCCACCGTCAGGGCGCACCAACTTGGCTTCCTGCGTCGTTGCCACCATCTTCCTAATCTTCATCATCATCGTCATCCTCATCGTCTACTTCACCGTCTTCAAGCCACAGGACCCAAAGATCGCCGTCAGCGCCGTCCAGCTTCCGTCTTTTTCCGTCGTTAACGGCACCGTCAACTTCACGTTCTCCCAGTACGCATCCGTCAGAAACCCTAACCGCGCGGCGTTCTCTCACTACGACAGCTCCCTACAGCTTCTCTACTCAGGCACCCAGGTGGGCTTCATGTTCATCCCCGCCGGCGAGATTGACGCCGGGAGGACAAAGTACATGGCGGCGACGTTCTCCGTGCAGTCGTTCCCTCTGGCGGCGCCGCCTGTGGCAATGACGGGGATGCCGACAGTGATGAACGGTGGAGGAGTTGGGTTCAACTACGGGATGAGAGTGCAGCCAACGATGGAGATCGAGTCGAAGTTGGAAATGGCGGGGCGCGTGAGGGTTCTACACTTCTTCAGCCACCGCGTGCAGGCCACTGCCGGTTGCAGGGTCGCCATTGCCGTCACCGACGGATCTGTCTTAGGTTTTCACTGCTAATAACTTATTCTTAATTTTTCATCATCTTATTGATTTTCTGTTTTTGGGAAATTTTTAGAATTTAGTTGTAGGTATTTGATATTTTTAATATTACTATTAAATCTTTGTGTTGCTAGTAAGAAATTGCTAGTGGCGAAAATGGACGACGATGATGATGATAGGTGGGGGAATTACTAATTTGATTTTGTGAAATGTGAAGTTGTATGTATAAGTAGCGCAGGTATGAGTCAAAAATCAAAATGTAAAGATCGGTTTTCATTTTTGGGTTTTTTTTTTTGTTAATTGAATGCATAGTTTCCCTTGTTTTGTTTTGTTTACTTCAACTACTTGAATTGGATGAATCGATGGAGTCTCAATTTCTCATTGTGGCGTTAAGAAATGTTCTAATCCTTTCTTCAGATATTGTCACGATCTGTCTTTCTCTCTCTCTTCATGGATAACTGTGTACATGTGGGCCCAGCTGTGAGGAGTGGTTATGTTGCTTTATTGAGACAAGTCAAAAGTGAAGTAAGAGGAGCCTGAAAGTGGAGGGAGAATGATGAGTTTGAAAGGAAAGATGGAGGGAGTGAAGCTTTTGGGAATTTTTGAGGTTAATTAATTGTAGGTTAAGCAAACTAGCGGCCGCGGGGGGGGGGGGGAGGTGTTTGTTTGGACTGTAGGTTAAGCAAAGTTGGATGCCATATGTTTCATTTGAATAAGTGAAAATTCACTTTATAGATGTCTTTAATTCTTTATACAACATTTTTATGATTTAGTAAATTTAATTAAATTATTATCTAACAATTTTTAGGAAAAAATATTTTAGAATAAATATATAGAGTAGGAGAAAAATTAGGGGTGAATTAGAAAAAGTTGGGATTGTATTTTTTCAAAGTTGTTTGTCATCTGAGAAGAAGAAAATATGATTTTGGTTTGATCAAGAAAATACACGAGAGAAGAGGAAATATTAAAGCGGTAAGCATTATATTTTATTTTCTCACTGTATTCCGAAAAAGTCATATTAATTGACTTAATTTATCACGCTCGGATGAGATGTTGAAAGGAATCCAATCAATCAAGTCACTGGAAAGTGAGAAAGAGGGCCGTCCTCTTTGGGATTGTGTATAGTATGGGCCCGTCATTCCTATAGACTATAGAGATCGTGAAATACGCCTCCTTTGGCTTGATCTGTGTTCTCACTAATTATTGATTCCAAGTATTCTTTCGTTTTTTTTTTTTTTGAGTAAATGATATTTTAGTCTCTGACCTTTTTTTTCACGGACATTTTTGTCCTCAAGGAATGAAAAATACATTAAAGTCCCTGACCCCTGAAAAACGTGGACATTTATGTCCTTCCGTTGAATTCAGCCGTTTGCACTGAACGGAAAAGGATGAGCTGGCAGAGGTGGCGCTGAGGTGGCCGTAACGGAAGACAGGTGGCATGGAGCATTTCATAACAGGACGTATAAGTCCCTGGGGAGCATTTTGTAACAGGACGTATAAGTCCCTGGAGATGAAAACGACGCCGTTTCGTCTCCTCCCCCATCTGCCATTTTCTTCTTCCTTCGTCCCTTTTTCCTTCCATTCTTCTTCCTCAGCCCCTGCCTCCATCACCGCCGCACAGCCGCGCCTCCGTCAGCCACCATCAACGTCGGCGACCTCATCCTTCCTCTCTTTTCGCGTCTTCTTCCCTTTCTCACTCCCTTACTCCCATTAGTCTCTCTCTTCTCACTTTCTCTCATCTCTCTCTGCTAAGCTGACCCTCCCATTTTGTTTCAAGCATGTAGGAGGTGCTTGTCACACACCAATACTCTATAACTAGCATGAGGCCCCTTAGATGTATCTTTCAATGTGACTTGCCACCCCATTGCCTTGGCAATGTCTTGAAATCCAACACATAGACATTATCATAGGTTCTTGGGTAGGTGTCAAATGCTTCACACCTAAATTATAAAAATTGCAGAATATTACAAAACACTAACAAAATCGTAAAAGTAATTTGGGGGAATTGATATAGAGGCTCTTTCAATATATGAAATTTGTGCTACTAACAGGAACAATATTCATAACCCAGCAGTCAAATTTCTGACTAATCAATGCTGCTGCAAACCTAAGAAAGCACTCAAAAAGAATGAAATATCATGAGTATCTTTAACGAATTAATAACAATAATAAATGTTTCATAATCCAATAAAATAAAAATAAAAAATCAAATAAACAGTCATGAATTTACATATTATTTGAAATTATGTAGTGTTCACACAATTGTAGTTGTGATATTAAAACTATGTCATATTGAAGCTATGAGATTTTGTATCTAGTAAGCATCAATTAAAAAGAAAAACTAAAAATTAACCTAATTAAACAAAAAAAAGTAATAGCAGAAATAAGGATAAACATTACCAATCCCGTGGTGCTAGCAATTGACAAGCTAAACTTCTTATCAAAGTTATAATCCTTGTACAAAAAATCTACATAAGAATTGCAACGTTCACAACTTAATGCCAAATATATTATAACAAATTTAGACATTGCTTGATAAGAAGCCAACTATCAAAAGGATTTCAAGCTACAGATACTTATAAAGTCTCCAAACATGTAGCATTGTAGGCTTTATGTATACTAGACTTATTATGATATTTGAGTTAAGATTTCAATATTTAAAGTACTCAGAAAGAGTACAAGGCATTCCCATACTCAAAAAAGAGTACAAGAAACATTTGATTTTAATATAATCCCATATCACTATAAATCTTCATGCGATGTGGTCAAGCACTATAATTACAACACAAGAATAAGATGGGATAACATATTATGAACTAGCAGATAATCATGAAAATATTCAACTATATATAAAGAATAACTTCGGACAATAATCTTAAAGGATGTGTGGAATGAAGTTAAGTTCAGGTTTACCTTTTGTCCTTTTGCCAATATCAGAAAATGGTGCTGGACCATTGCCCATAATGGTTCAGAATAAATGTATGTATTCCTGTACATCATCATAAACGGATTAGACAACGTTTAGATTAAGAGGAACAAAAGAGTCGGAAATGTAAAAACAGTTAAAAGAATAGCGTTATTCCAACGCACAACAACTAAAAGCCTAAAATTATACGAACTTCTTCAACCCTTGTACAAAGATAAAGGACATGAGCTACCCAACAAGAGAGAGTTCAGTATCGTTTCATAGAAATTCACATGTTTGTTAGGCCACCAGCAGTCAAATTTCTGACTAATAAATGCTGCTGCAAACCTGAGAAAGCACTCAAAAAGAATGGAACATCATGAACTGGGAGCTGGACCTACCAATCCCAAAAGGCAACATCTTCTTTGTGGCCAATTGCAGACCAAGCGCCGCAACCAAGCCATACGCCACCATCCCAACTAAAGGAAGAGGAACACCTATCAAACACAAATCATAAAAATGTCACTCACACATTCTTTCAAACACATTGCCTGCAAATAATACCCTTCACACCACAAAATTCAGAGACCAAAAAGAATCACACATAAAACAACAATATGGCAAACACACACATCAAGCCAAAACCCTAACAGAATCAAATCATAGAACAGTTCAATTGCAAGCACCATCGAATAGTTGCAACACATTCAAGAGAAGGCAAGTGGCGGGAACCTTGGTTTCCTGGTCGGGTTCTGCGGCGGAGCATTTGAGAGGCGGCGTCAACCTCATACGCTGCGTGACGTCAAAGAGGCCCAAGCTCCGATGGTTGGGAGCACGGTGGTGCCAAATGGGTACAAAGGAACGAAAAGATGATAGGGACATGAGAAGGTGAAAGTGGCTATGGTGGTGGAAGCTTCTAGTTGCTTAAGCTTCTAGTAGCTTCGCCAGCGTTGATGGTGGCTGACGGAGGTGCCGCTGTGCGGCGGTGATGGAGGCAGGGGCCGAGGAAGAAGAATGGAAGGGAAAAATGACGAAGGAAGAAGAAAAGACAGAGAAATTGGGGGAGGTTACAAAAACGGCGTCGTTTTTGTCGCCAGGGACTTATATGTCCTGTTACGAAATGCTCCATGCCACCTGTCCTCCGTTACGGCCACCTCAGCGCCACCTCTGCCAGCTCATCCTTTTCCGTTCAGTGCAAACGGCTGAATTCAACGGAAGGACATAAATGTCCACGTTTTTCAGGGGTTAGGGACTTGAATGTATTTTCCATTCCTTGAGGACGAAAATGTCCGTGAAAAAAAAGGTCAGGGACGAAAATGTCATTTACTCTTTTTTTTTTTGTGTGAGAGAGAAGAGTGTATCTTATTAATTCCAAGTATTCTTTCGCTTTTTTTTTGTGTGAGAGAGAAGAGTGTATCTCAATATGATATGAGAAGAGGAGTATTTAACATTGTTATGGAAGTTATAAATTGATGTTTCTGATTGTTTTATTTTTTAAACAAACAATCACAAATCGGACGATCCAATTTGTGATTTCGAAAATAAAAAAATTTTTAATACTGAAATCGCACCGTCCGATCTTTATTTTAAAAAATAAAAAAATATCAAATACAAATCGGACCCTCCGATTTGTAGTTTATTTTTTTTAAACAGATTGAACCCTTCGATTTGTAGTTTATTTTTTTTAAATAAATCGGATTGTTCGATTTGAATAAAACAATATATAAAAAAAACACCTAATTTTCCAATAACAATATATTACACATATATTTAATCAATATAAAAAAATTAGCCGGATTCTTTTACCTATGTAAATAGTTTTAAGTTCAAGTAAATCTTGTCTTAAAAAGATCTTGATAAAGCTAGTGCAACAACAAACTTGAAGGACCAACTTCAATAGAAGAATAATGGTTTTACGGCGTAAGTCCACTAGAAGACACTTGGAGACAGGGGTTCATCAACGTGAGGTAGAATGATTATACATTCCAATTATTTAATTTATTTTTATGAATTGTGACCATTTAAATATTATTAGTTGGAATGTAAGGGGGCATCAAATAAGTTTTTTTCGGTGCACTGTCAGGAGTTGGTACGAAATTTTTAACCAATTTTTTTTTTTTATTTTGGTGGAAACTCATTGGGTTTGAAACTATGAAAGACTTTTGGGGGAGATTAGACTATTATCCTGTAGGGATTGTAGATGCTGTTGAACACAAGGGAGGAATTTGGTTCCTCTCTGCTAATTTAAAATTTTCTTATAAAATTTTTAGGGCTGAATCAATGTGTAACTTTGGAAATTGATGGTGGTGGGCGAAGATGGATCTGCAGTGCGGTTTATGGCAGCCCTCAAGCCACTAATAGAGAAGAATTATGGAGTCATCTTCTTGATATTGGTTTGTACAATCAGGACCCGTGGATGGTGGTTGGGGATTTTAATGATATTTTGAGTGTTCATGAGGTGAAGGGGGTAATTTCTATTCGAATCGCAGTAGTGTCTTTGCAAGTACTCTAGATTCTTGTGGTCTTTTTGATCTGACAACCTCTAGAAGACGGTTTACTTGGTTCCGTAAAATTCAAGAAAATAAAGAAATTGGATAGAGCTTGCTGTACTACAGAATGGCGCCTTCTTTTCCAAAAGCTTTTGTTGAAGTTCTCAGTCGTTCCCACTCTAATCATTGTCCCCTACTTATCCAATGTCAAGGAGTTCCTATCAAGAAAGGAAACTGGCCTTTTAGATTCCAAGCGGCATGGGCAACGCATCCTGATTACAAGGCCATTGTTTAGAAATCTTAGGATAGTACAGACTTTGGCATCCATAAGAAGTTGTTGGGGGTTCAAGAAGCTTCGTTGGAATTCAACTCTACGGTCTTCGACAATGTTTTTATTAAAAAGAGGGTATTTAAGGCTTATTTGAATTGTATTCAACGAAAAATGGAAGCTGACGATGATCCGATTTTGAAGCACAAAGAGAAAGAATTGAGAGCTGAGTATAATCTAGTTTTGGCCCAGGAAGAATTGCTTTGGTACCAGAAGTCAAGAGATCAATGGGTTCGGTATGGTGATAGAAATACTAGATTTTTCCATATGCAAACCATCCTTAGAAGAAAATCTAACAAGGTTCATGGGTTGCTGGTCAGTGATGGGTCCAGGTTTGATGATCCGGAAGTTTTGCAAAGAGAGGTTGTTCATTTCTTCAAAAATATTTTTTTGCTCTACTGAGCCTGTTGAGGTTAATTGCATGGGAGAAATTCCTATGCCATCTCTTAGCCAGGATGCTTGTGATAATTTGTCTAAACCAGTAATAATGTTGGAGGTTAAAGAAGCCGGATGGTTTTCAAGATTTTTTCTTCAAGGAATATTGGGATGTGGTGGGTCATGAGGTGTGGCGTACTGTTCAGAAAGCATTCTTAGGGGAGACGTTAAGCCATTCTTTGCTGGAAACTTTGATTGTTCTTATCCCTAAATACGACCCTCCAACTAGATTGAAGGATTTTCGGCCAATAAGCCTTTGTAATGTAATTTATAAGCTAGTGACTAAAGTGATGGTTAATAGATTACGGCCATTTTTGGATGAGATTGTTAGCCCAACTCAGGGAGGGTTTATACATGGTAGAGGAGCGCCTGATAATATTATTGTGGCCCAAGAAGTTCTTCACTTTCTTAAGCGGACAAAGTCTAGAAAAGGAGCTATGGCTTTTAAGATTGATTTAGAAAAGGCTTATGAATAGAGTTGATTGGAATTTTCTTAAGCACACTCTTGAATCTTTTGGCTTTCCTTCTCTAATTATTCGGCTTGTAATAAATTGTGTTCAGGCTTCAAATCTTTCTATCCTTTGGAATGGGAATAGATTGGACAGCATCCAACCTCGCAGAGGGCTCAGGCAAGGAGATCCAATTTCTCCTTATTTATTTATTTTGTGCATGGAGAGATTGGCGTGCTTCATTTCCAAACAAGTTGAGGAGGGTATTTGGGATAGTGTGGCTGCTTCTAGAGGGGGACCTAGAGTTTCTCACTTGATGTTTGCAGATGACCTCCACCTTTTTTGTAAAGCGAAGAAAAATCAAGTTCATAATGTTGTGCACACCTTGGAGTTATTCTGCAAAGCTTCAGGTATGAAGGTTAACATTGAAAAATCTAAAGCTATTTGTTCTAGAAATATCTCTAATAGAAGGAAGGAAATGTTTTCTGGTGTTTCTCATATTCCTTTTACTAGTGACCTAGGTAAATACTTGGGGGTGAATCTTAATCATCCTCGAGCTGCTAGGTCTATTTTTTCAGACTCTTTAGAGAAGATCAAGAATAAGCTGGCTAGTTGGAAAGGTCGGCTCCTTAACAGAGCAGGCATGCTTTGCTTAATTAAATTTGTTTCTTCTTCTCTTCCTATTTATCAGATGCAAGTGACTCTTTTTCCTACTTTGATTTGTCAAAAGATTGATTATGTGCTTAGACAATTCTTTTGGAAGGGAAAGGTGGGGGAGCGTTGCTTAAATTATGTCAAGTGGAGCAAAGTTGTCACTCTAAGAAAATATGGAGGCTTGGAAATTAGAGATACTCAATGTGTAAATTTTGCTTTATTAGGAAAGCTTGTTTGGCAGTTACTGCATAATAAAGATAAGCTTTGGGTAAGAATTATGTTGGCAAAATATTTATCTGGGAGGTCTTGCTTTTCACCCAATTTTTCTAATAATGTTTCAAGTACTTGGCGAGCGATTTATAAGACAATAGAAATGCTTCGTGATGATTTTGATTGGTGTACAGACAGGATGTCTCAATCCTTTTGGTATCATGCTTAGTGACCATGTGGAATGCTAGCTCCTTTGGTTCCTTTTGTGCACATCTCTGATTCTAACTTGAAGCTAGAAGATGTCTGGCACCATAGACATTGGCGGTGGGATATTCTTTGCACAATAATTCTGGAAGAAGTTAAACTTGATTTGATGCTCTTTGATCCTATCAAGCAGGCAGGAGATAAAACAAGTTGGTTTTGGACAAACTCAAATACTCTCACCTACTCGACTAAAAGCGGGTATGAATGACTATTGAAGAAGAAATTTGGCTGGAATGATAATGAAAATTGGCTTTGGCTTTGGCGCTTCAGAATACCGGAGAAGATAAAGTGTCTGCTCTGGCTTTGTCTCAAAAACAGAGTTTCCACAGCTAGTTACCGGTTTCAAAGAGGTATTGCTACTTCTGATTTTTGTCAGAGATGTTATCTTGCTCTAGAGGATATTAACCACTGCTTTAGGACTTGCCAAAAAGCTCGTCAGATTTGGATTAGCTTAAATTTGGGAATGACTGCTGAGGACTCTAGTTTGGATTTTGTGTCATGGATTCGTTCTAACTTCAACAAAATGAGTTTCTCTTTGCAGCGGCCTTTTGGTGGATTTGGAGGGACAGGAACAATGACATCTTCCATCAAGATGATCCATAGAGTAAGGAGAAAATTGTTCACTTAGTTCAACATGCTGCTCGAGATTTCTCTAAGGTTATTACCAACCAAAAACATATTATTCCTTCCTCTTTGCAATATAACTGGGAACCACCTCCAATGAATGTCTGTAAAGTGAACTGCGATGCAAGCGTTTTTGAAAATGAGCAATTAGCTGGCTTTGGATGTATTATTAGAGACAGCATGAGAATTTAGATGAAAGGTTGTTCTGCTAGTATACCTCTTTCTAGTGTTCTCTGTTGAGAGCTTCATGCTATTTGGAAATGGCTTGTTATGGCTTGGGATTGCGAGTGCAAAGAGGTCATATGGGAAACTGATAATCTTGATGCGTTTCTTCTTGTTTTGCGAGGCACAACCAGCATGATTACGAATGACTCTGATCTGCTTGACAAAATCAAAGAGATGCTTCAGCGCAATTGGACAGCTACTTTAGTGCTCATCCAGCGCACAGCAAACAGAGTGGCTGATTTAATGGCTAAGACTGCTGCTTTAAACAAGCAGGTGTACCTAGAGTGGTTACTGTCCTCTAATAATTTAGACATTATTATTAGAGATGAGTACTACTCTTTCTCTTAGGTCCTTTTTTCTTTGTGTTATGTTCAGTCACCAAAAATCTTATCTTAAAAACATCCCACGACGGTTTTTAAACAAGTATTTTGTTTAAGAGTGTCTAGAATATTTCTTAAAGAGCCATGAAAAAATAGAGAATTTGATGTATTTAGGCCAGTTTAGATAAATAGTTTAATTAAGTTGTTTTTGAATAATAGTTTATACAATAAATATTTATATTAAAAATAACTTATAAATAAGTTATTTTGTATTTAGAGTTTTAGTTCTAAAAGTATTTATTTTAAGAGAAGAGTGATAAAAAGCTTTTTATTTGAGAGAAATAATTTTTTTAACTTCTCCATAAGCACTAAAATAGCTTTTTAGAAAGCTGCAATTTGATTTTAGAAATTGTACCAGACATTGATGCTATACCTTTTTATAAGTTAAAAGTAAAAAAAAAGTAACTTATGAACCTATACAAATGGGCCCTTAATGTATTTAAATACGTTAGCTATATTTAATTCCTCTTTAGATATGTTGACGAGGGAAAAAGTATTATTTTTTACAATTAATCTCTACATACAAGTCATTCAAATAAATAAGTTCAAATAAGTAGTTTTGATCTAATTCAGCTGCATTAGCTCTAATACCTTCGTTGTTCTAATTGAATTTGAAAAATATTTCTTGTAAAATTCGATTCAAAAAGCGTCCAAATTATCACAGTATCGCCTTGCTGTAGTAAATGACAAGTTCCTTGCCACCAGAATTGGGCTTCTTCCATTAATTGATATATGGCAAACACCACATACTAGTTTTCAGGCATGTGTTTAGCTTGTAGAGCTCTCTGCATAGCTTGAAATCAATTGTTCGCCTCTCTAGGGTTTGTCGTACCCCTAGAGATAGGAGTATTCATTTCCAGGAAAGTGGATAAGGTCATCAGTCCTCCGTTGAGTTCATTTTCCTCCATTACCGCTCCCATTTTCGATCTGTTGTCCCAAAATATCAGCTGTGACCTACATAACAGCAGCCATATTTCCTAACGCATCCATAAAGTTCACTGGGTTGTTGTTGGTCGATTCTGGTTTCGCATTACTGGTGCACGAAACTAACTCCGCACATTTCGCACAGATAGACCGGCAAGTATACCGGGACGCCCAAGTAATATGTCAGGTGAGTGAGGGTTGATCCCACGGAGATTTTTGGTTTGAGCAAGCAATGGTAACCTTGCAGATCTTAGTCAGGTGGATAGAAAAGATAGTTGTCATGAGAAAATGCATAAAACAAATAAATAAATAAAATGTTAGTAGATAGGTGTGAATTTATTGTATGAGAACGGTTGAGGCTTCGGAGATGCTTCTTCTTTCTGGATTAACTTTTCTCACCATCTACTGTAACTTCTGATTGATTCATTCTATGGCAGGTTGTATATAATTAACGCCAGGTCAGCGGTCATTAATCTCATCTACTTCAGATCAAATGCCAGGTCAGCTGTCATCCAATCTGAACGGTGGTGAAGCAGTAGCAGTCCATTCCCTTAGTGATCCTACTTAAAATGCCACAGACAAGTTTAGATCTTCCGAATAAGAGAATGCTGCTCCTTGGGTTCTAGCCTATACCACAAAGGCCCTAATCGCCCCGCACCTCGGCTGAACTGATGTCTCGAGAAGTCCCAAACGAAGCCGTGGATTAGCCGTCTAAGAGATGTATAATCAAGCTTATGGTTCAATACTATCTCATCAAGGACTCGCAAGAACCCATGTAGAATGAGGATGATTTTCATGGGTCATCCGATTCATAAGGTTGAAGAATGAAGATACATCTTAGAATAGAACTAAGCGTAGATTGAAGTGGAATAGTGATATTATTAATTCATAAGAATCATCAGCAGAGCTCCTAACCTTAACCTTAGGAGGTTAGTGACTCATACTGTACAAAGAACAATGTAATTCAAAAATATGGAATAAAGTCAGGTAGAAGATCCTAAACATGGGTGATCTTTTCCTATATATAATAATCTGCTAACTCAGAATTACAGAAATAAGACAAACTAGTCTTGTAGTGCGAAAATTCACTTTTTGAGCCCACTTGGTGAGTGTTTGGGTTGAGCTTGGAGTGTCTCCACGTGCTAGGACTCCTTAGGTGCGTTGAACGCCAGCCCTGGGCTCCTGTTTGGGCATTGGACGCCAACTGCTCCCTTTTGGGCGTCCAACGCCAGGAAGAGGGTGGAGTACTAGCATTGAACGCCAGTTTTGGTCCTTTATTTACAGAGCAAAGTATGGAATATTATATATTTCTTGAAAGCCCTAGATGTTAGCTTTCCATATCCATTGAGAGCGCGCCATTTGGACTTCTGTAGCTCCAGAAAAGCTCATTCGAGTGCACAGAGGTTAGATCCTGACAGCATATGCAGTCCTTTCTCTGTCTCTGAATCAGACTTTTGCTCAAGCTCCTCAATTTCACCCAAAAAATACCTGAAATCACCATAAAACACACAAACTCAGTAGAATCCAAAAATATGAATTTTGCACTAAGACCTATGAAAACATAATAAAACTTAAACAAAACATAATAGAAACTATATGAAAATGATGCCAAAAAGCGTATAAAATATTTGCTCATTAGAACACCAAAATTAAACTGTTGCTTGTCCCCAAGCAACCAAAAACAAATTAGGATAAAAAGAAATAGAAGGATACAATAAATCTCAGAGTTTTCAATGAAGCTCAATTTCAATTAGATGAGTAAGCCCAGTAGCTTTTTGCTTCTGAATAGTTTTGGCATCTCAATTTCCTTTGAAGCTCAGAATGATTGACATCTTTAGGAACTTAGAATCAAGATGATATTATTGATTCTCCTAATTTAGTTCTATTTTATTCTTGAACACAGTTTCTTTTGAGTCTTGGCCGTGACCCTAAGCGCTTTGTTTTCTAGGATTACCACTGGATACATAAACGCCACAAACACTTAACTGGGTGAACCCTTTCAGATTGTGATTCAGCTTTGCCAGAATCCCCAGAAAGTGGTGTCCAGAGTTCTTAAGCACACTCTTTTCTTTGGATCACGACTTTAACTGCTCAGTCTCAAGGTTTTCACTTGACACCTTCACACCACAAGCATATAGTTAGGGAAGTAGCTCATTTGAATTGTTTAGGCTAAGAGATTTCCTTTAGACCCTCCTAACTATTGATGCTCAAAGCCTTGGATCTTTGCTCTTGCCTTTTGATTTAAAGAGCTATTGGATTTTTCTTTTTCTGCTTGCTTCTCTCTTTTTTTTCGTAGATACATATAAATTTATTTTATTTTTTTATTGCTTTTTGCTGCTTTTTCTACTTCAAGAATCAATTTTTAGATTTTTCAAATTACCAATAATACTTCTCTTTTATCAGCATTCTTTCAAGAGCCAATATTCTTAACTCTAACATCAAACATGCACTGTTTATTCATACATTTAGAAAGCAAAAGCAATGCCACCACATCAAATAATTGAACTTATTCTTAATATATAACTTGAAATTCAAGTATGTCCCTATTCTTTTTCAATTAAAAATTTCTTTTAAACAAGGTGAGAGATGCATGGAATACTTCATAGCTTTGAGACATAGAATAAAGATGATCATGCACTAGAAACAGATAA
This sequence comes from Arachis stenosperma, assembly GCF_014773155.1. Lineage (NCBI taxonomy): Eukaryota > Viridiplantae > Streptophyta > Magnoliopsida > Fabales > Fabaceae > Arachis > Arachis stenosperma. Next base: position 114,522,636 of record NC_080379.1, read on the forward strand.
TAAAACAAAATACATGGAAAACAGAAAAAAATAACATAAGCAATAAGGGATTAAGAGAACGAATCCACCTTAGTGATGGCGGCTACTACTCCTTCTAGAGGATCCAATGGAGTGCTTGATTTCTTCTATGTCACGCCCTTGCCTCTGTTGTTCTTTTCTCATAACTCTTTGATATTCCCTCATGCCTCTTTGATCTTCTCTTATTTCATAGAGGATGGTGGAATGCTCTTAATGTTCCATCCTCATCTGATTCATGCTGGAGCTTAATTCTCCTAGAGAAGTATGTAATTGGTCCCGATAGCCTTAGGGAGGAAAATGCATCCCTTGAGGCATCTCAGGAATTTCTTGTTGAGGAAGTTCCACATGCTCTTGTTGACAATGTGTATGCTCTCTAGTTTGCTCCATCCTTTTCTTAGTGATGGGCTTGTCCTCCTCAATAGGGATGTCTCCTTCTATGACAATTCCTGCTGAATTGCATAGATGACATATAAGGTGGGGAAAAGCCAACCTTGCTAAGGTGGAAGGCTTTTCAGTTTTCTTATACAACTCTTGAGGTATTACCTCATGTACTGATGATTGGATTTTTGATGGTTTAGAATTTCACAAATGAAATCTCGTTGCAAGTATAGTTTCTAAACCAACAATAATCCTTTCACACAAAAGATTATTTGTCACTAAAACAAACCCCTAAAATTAATAACCGAAGTATTCAAACCTCGGGTCGTTCTCCCTAGGAATTGCAATAAAGCGTTCTTGTTATTGGTTATGAGATATTTTGGGGTTTTTGAGATTTTAGACAAGAAATATAAATTGCAAAGAAAATAAACTAACAACTAACAAAGCTCTTGGCAAGATATGAGAACTAAAAGTCCTATCCTAGTCATCCTCCTCAATTGTGACTGCAAATTGTTCATTGCTACCACTTAGTTAACTTCTAACCATGGAGGAAAGTCAAGTGGATGAATTAACTTGATTCCACAAGTCCTAGCCAACTCCCAAGGGAAAGACTAGCCTTAGTGGTATCCAAATCAATTAGCAACTTCTAATTATCAATCAACAAAGGAATTAGATAACTCAAGCGTCACTAATTACTCTACCTAGGCCAAGAGGAATAAAATCTATACTAAAATCCAACCAAGCATTTCATCAAACACTTGGAAGGCAATAAAAGGAAAGCATAGTAAAATTGCAAGGAAAGTAAATCTACACTACTCAATTGCAAGGAATTAAACAACAATAAATCAAAGAAAACAATAAAGGAATATGAAAACATAAATTGCATTAAAGAGAAATAGAAGAACAAAAGTGCAACAACATAAAAGTAGAGAATTACAAGAATTAAATGCTAGACTAGAGAGAGGAAGGGTAGAAGACGAAGAATTACAAAGAGAAAGGAAAATCAAAGGATGAAATTAAACTAGATCTAAGAGTTTCTAATCTAGATCTAAAACCTAATCCTAATCCTAGAGAGAAGTGAGAGCTTCTCTCTCTAAAACTAACTTTCCCTCCAAAACTAAACTAAAATAAACTAATGGTAACTAGTGTAAAGTATGTCAATTTCCTTTCAATCCTTGGCTTAAATAGCATTAGAAATGAGTTGGATTGGGCCCACAAGGCTTTAGAATTCGCTGGCCACGAATTTGCATTTAATGAATCACATGTAAATCGGCACGTCTGCGTACCGTGCGCGTGCGCGCCCTTATGCGCGATATGACAAATCTTATATCATTTCGAAGCCCTGGATGTTTGCTTTCTAACGCAACTAGAACCGCATCATTTGGACCTCTGTAGCTCAAGTTTTGGTCGATTAAGTGCGAAGAGGTCGGCTTGACAGCTTTTGCGATTCCTTCATTTCTTCATGAGTTCCCCATTTCTACATGCTTTTCCTTCATTCCCTTGATCCAATCCTTGCCTCCTAAATCTGAAATCACTTAACAAATATATCAAGGCATCTAATGAAATCAAGGTGAATTAAATTTAGCTATTTTAAGATCTAAAAAGCACGTTTTCATTCTTAAGCACAATTAAAAGAGAAGTTGATGCATGGAAACTTGTCTCTCAACAAATTTTCCTTCGACAAGTATACCGAATTATCGTCAAGTAAAACTCACTATAGAGTGAGGTCGAATCCCACAAGGATTGATTGGTCAAGCAACTTTAGTTAGAAGAATATGCTAGTTGAGCTAAACAGAATTGAGGTTTAGATGCAGAAATTTAAATGACTGGAAAGTAAATAGCAGAAATTAAAGTGCAGAATCTTAAATGGGGAATTGGGGTAATGCTCATAAAAGTAAATGGGAGAAATTAAAGAGAATGGGTAAGATCAGAAATGGGGAGATAATTGGGTTTAGGAGATGTTGCAATTCTCCGGATCAAGTTCATTCTCATCTCTTCCTCAATCAATGCATTCATTGATCTCCTTGGCAATCTTAAGTGATTGGATTCCAATTCCTTGGTAATCCAATCTCTCAAATCTTGATCAATAGCCAATTCCTTGGTCAATTGCTCATGAGAAGAGATGAAGTATGGTCACTGATTATACCACATGCATTCCCAAATCAAGTATTGGTAGGATTATAGTCACATATCCATCCAAACCCAAATTGGTCCAACATGAGAAAGCATTTCTAGCATGATCTCTTCATTCCGCTTCTAAGGTTCCGAAGAGATCCAATTATTGAGAGTTTCTTTTCCAAGACAACTAACCAATTGAATTAAGATTGAAAGCTTTCTAGTAAAATCAAGAGAAAAGATAGAAGAAGAAGAATGAAAACTAATATTGATCCATCAAATTACAGCAGAGCTCCCTAACCCAATAAAAGGGGTTTAGTTGTTCATAGCTCTAGGAATCAAAATTGGCAGAAAAGAAGAATCCATGCTAGAAGTACAGAAAAGTAAATATGTAGAGAGTAGTTCCCAAAGTTCCCAAAAGCTCCTAGCTAGTTCAAAACTACTCCTATATATACTACTCTTCATGATCTTCTAGTGAGTTCTTCAAGTCTTGGATGTGGGCTTTGGACCTTGAGTTGAAGCAATTCTCATCTTTAGTGGGCCCAGCTTGCAGAGAGATATGAATTAGGCTTGGGCATTTAGTGAGATTAATGTGGAATACATTTCTGGGTGCGAGAACGTTAGTGGCATTCACCTTTTCCACTAACGTTCCACCCTTATATGCCCACGTTATTCTCAACGTTAGAAGTCTTAACGTGACTTCTAACGTTCCTTCTCAATTCTTGGCCAACGTTAATGGGACTCACTTTTCCCATTAACATTGGCTTGTGCCCCTTTTCGCAAACGTTAATGGGAATCACTTTTCCTATTAACGTTGCTTGCCTCTTGCCCCCTATGTTAGGTCTCACGTTAGCTTAGCTAACGTAGCTCTTAACGTGGGCATCTATCACCTTCGAGAGCGTTAGTGACACTCACCTTTGTCACTAACGCTCCAATTGCCTTAAGCCCCTACATTAGAACCCACGTTAACTAAGTTAACGTGGCTCTTAACGTAGTAACGAAGCCATCTCCCAACGTTAGTGACAAAAGTGAGTGTCACTAACGTTGGCTCTTTGAACCCCACTCCACGTTAACTTTCACGTTAACAATCTTAACGTGAGAGTTAACGTAGGCAATGCTAATGATCCAACGTTAGTGACAAGAGTGAATGTCACTAACGTTGGCATTGTTGATCCTCTTCCACGTTAGAGTTCACGTTAACTTAGTTAACATGACTCTTAATGTGGGGCATTGCCTAGTTTCCCAACGTTAGTGGTGTTCACTTTTACCACTAACGTTGAGGAGAAACGTTATTGGAGTTCACATTTCTCATTAACGTGGAGTCCTCTTTTTCTTCTACGTTAAGTACCACGTTAACTTAGTTAACGTGGCTCTTAACGTAGGCTATGAATGGCTTCACAGGCGTTATTGGTGATCACTTTTCTCATTAACGTTGCAAGCTATTTTCCATCCCACGTTAGTAGTCACGTTAACTAAGTTAACGTGAATGCTAACGTGATTCTTCCATGCTTCATGTGTCCTTAAATCAAGCAATTAAAGTGCATCAAAGCTCTAGCCAAAGTCATGAGATTATGCATCATTAAATTATCATGCAATTCTGGCAAAAATCTCATGAAATCATGCAAAATTCACAATAGTTGCTTAAATGAAGGTGTAAGTGTATTTTCACCTAAAACTTGCCTTGTTTACTAGGAAAATACATGAAACTACCCTAAAACAATAAAGAAAAGGTAAGTGAAACTGGCCTAGATGCCCTGGCATTACAACACCAAACTTAAAGCTTGCTTGTCCCTAAGCAAGTACTGAAGCATAAGAAAAATGAAATGAAAGAACAAGAAGATAAGATGGAAGTAGCATTCATGGTTCATGGAGTTTCATGCATAGCAACTTTTAAGTTCTTTCCTTTTAGGTTTCAAGCCTTTATCAAATCCCTAGTCACTCTCTTGATTGCATCCCTTGAGGCTTTTTTCTTATTGATCCTTCTTTTTTTTTTCTTTTCAAAGTTTATTTTTCTTTTTGCTAGGTGCTTTGTAAGAGGGCGACTTTTTATGATATGCTTTCAGCCAACACTCCCAAACCAGTTGGTTTTAAGGTGCTAGGTGTTAAGACACCCCTAAGGACTTACTCCCTTAAGTCTCTTTCCCTCATACATACACACCACAGTCACATGGTTTGTTATTCTCTTTCTTGAGACCTTGGTGTCCAGCACCTCTTTGGGTTACTAAGTGCTCTGTAACAAAGGTTACTCTTGATAGTGGACTTTCAGCTGATAATCCCGGATTAGTTAATCCAAGTTACCAAGTGATAAGGCACCCTTAAGAGCTTATTCATCCAAGTATATCCCTTGTACATAAACACCACAGACATATGCCTCAGTTTCGATACCCTTGGTGCCTAGCATTGTTTCTTATTGTGTTCCCTTTCTTATTTTCACTTGTATTGCTCTTCTTCTTTTTTTTTTTCTTTTCTTGCTGGGGATCTTATTGTTTAGCTAGCCTCAAAGAATGTGTCTCAAACATAGGACTTAGGATGGATAGTTGCTTTCTTTCCTTTCTTGGTGAACCAACTTAGCTTACTAATCATCCTACCATAAACATTCAGAATGCACTTTACAAAATGACTCCACTCTTGTTCTTTCCATAACATTTTCTTTTTGATTAACTTAAAGAGACAAGCATACAAGTAAGAAAGGTGCAAGTGAACATTCAAAACATTAGGCTCAATAACATAGACTTAAGCAAGGAGAATTAAATGTATAATTGAAAATCCTAAGCTACCATGGAAGCATGTTCTATTTCATACATGATTTTCCTTATTTAAAGCTTTGAAAAAGAAGGTAAACTAAGAAGAAACTTCACCACCTTTCACTTGTTGGCCTGCTCATTCTCTTCTGCTCCTTTGGGATTCTCCTTGATTACTTGAGTCTCCATTCCCTTTACGCTTCCCCATCAACTTTTTCCAGAATCCGGCATCCTCCATCTTCTTCTTTAATGCTTCCTTTTGCTGTTTCACCTTCCCTTCTTCTTGTTCAGTTAAGTTCTTGCGAACTGCCTCATAATTTGGGATGTCAGGATGTAGGTGATGCATATGTTCAACCACATAGTTTAACTTTGCCTGAGTGTTGATGCTGAATTCTTCTCGGTGCAGTTGCCTTCCTTCATTTAGCACGCTGAATTCGTTGAATGCTTTCATCTGATTCATCTGGCGTTGGTTGAGTTCCTAGAGGCGTTTATCTTGACTTTCTTTCCTTTCAGACACTTGATTGAAGGCTTGAGTAAGCCGGGAATAGTGCTCTTGTTGCTGCTCCATTAGCTGTCTCTGCCATTCCCTCTGTTGATTCATCCAATTTGTTAACATTTCTCTTGCCGATCCATTCTCTGAAATTGAAGTTGCAATTGTTGTTCTTGTCCTTCCATGTATATCCTTGATAAATCATCAATGGCTCCTCGGATGTGACCCAAGTTGATGTCGGTTGGGTCATGATATCCTTCTTGATGATGTTCCGTGGGTTGGGGTTCTTCTTGGAGAGGCTCTTCCTCTTGTGCCTCTTCTGATGTCCTCTTCCTTAGATGGGGTCTTTTCTGCTGTTGAGCTGGAGTCACATGGGTTATGCGTTGGAGTGTAAGTGATCTCCCAAGACTTAGCCAAGTTGGATTGCTGTCCTCAAAGACTACCTTGGCTTTCATGCATAATCTAAGGATGGTGCTGGGGTACCAAAGTCTGGCACCTGAATCCTTTTTCTCGGCTGATTCTTGGATTCCTTCAGCTATAATTTCGTGCACGTTGATGCTTCCACCCTTTATCAAGCAATGTACCATGGTAGCTCGAGTAATATTGACCTCAAAATTATTTGCTGCTGGAAGGATAGATCGTCTCACAAGCTCAAACCAGGCCTTGGCTTCCGAGATGAGATCTCCTCTTTAGATGAACCGGTGTCTCTTATCTGTATACCTTTCCCAGTCAGATCCCACAATGCATATATCACCCACAATCTCTTCCAATTCATCATTGTCGGCACCTTTATTTATTCTTTCTTGATAACCAAGCTCAACAAAACGTGGGGATTTCAAATGGAGAACTCTAATGATTGCATTGGGGCTAAAATCCACCTATATTCCTCTTACATAGCTCTTGAAGGTGGGGGTTGTGGTCTTATCTTCTCTAACCATATTTGCATAAAATTCTCTGATGAGGTTTGCATTTGCCCTTTCTTCCGGGTTAGTGAGCTTTTCCCAACCCCTCTTTTCAATCTTCTCCCGAATTTGTGGACACTCATCTTCATCGAACTGAAAGGTCGATTTGGGCAAAATCTTCTTTTCCTTTATTCGCTCGAATTCGAGCTCATGAAAGGCTGTTTTGAATCTCCCGGTGTCGAAGGAGGGCTGCTCCATTGGTTCTTTTCCTCTTTGCCTCTTGAAGCTTGATGCTGCCATGAGTGAGAATTGAATAGTAGAGGCTAAGGGGTTGAAGATGGAGTTCGGTTGGGTTGAGGTAGAATGAGTCTTGAAGGAATGAGTTTTGAAGGGAGAAGAGAAGAGGTGAGTATATAAGGTATACGTGAAGTATGTATGGCCGAAAGAAAGAAGTGAAAAGAAAAGAATGGGGATATAGGGTATGTACGGAAGAGTTGTGTGAAGGGGTTTATATAGAGGGATGGAAATTGTTGAAGGGTGTGGATTGATGGTGTTGTTTTGATAGTGGACGGTTGGGGTTTTGAGATTGGATTATCACATGGATCACCTCCTTTATGAGGGTCTTGGTTCGGTCTCCAAAGCCATCCATTTCCCATGTTGCATGGCAACACTTCCAAGGACATTCCCTATGAAGACAAGTGTAAAATTTCCTTGGTGTAGTAGCCGAATCTCCTTGTATTAATTGTCCTATCAATTACCATCAATGTCCTTTTTGATTCCCTATATACAAATAGTAGATGCAATGGGTTATTTGAACTTTTGGTGGGAAAAAGTGTGAACTAATAAAATGTTTCTTTTTTTTTCTTTCGTTTCTATATGACTAAATGCTTTCCATGAAAACAAATCTATTAAACATTAGACTTCCCATGCATGCACGTTGGTACACCAAACATGTTTGTAATCACATGGTGCAACAAGTTTGGGGAATGAACTTTCCTCATAAGGTGTGTTCAAACCACACTTGGTGTGCTTTGAACACCAAACTTATCATGTACTATAAGTTGCATGTAGAGGGACTTATTGTCAGTTGTCAAAATTAATTTGAAATTCCATGAAAATTGCCTTAATTGCTATTATTATTAGAAATTTAAAGAAGAGAGAGTTATAGAACATGGGTTGCCTCCCATGAAGCGCTTCTTTAGCGTCACTAGCTTGACGTTTGGTTCTTGTCAAGGAGGTTGATAGTGCTTGAAGTCCTCCCCTCTTGCAGTATGTTTGCCTCCAGTGAAATCGTTGAGAAGTTCGTCTCCCGAGGAGAGATCTTCTGTAGGTATCTTTCTGCTTCTCCATCTCCTTGGAATTTTTTTCTTTGTTTCCATTGATGTTTTATTGTTTCTATGGATTCTTTCTCTAGGAGATTCTTGTTATTGATCTTGCATGACTCTGGTGGTTCTGGTTCCTCTTGGATCACCTTTGAACATGGTTCTTCCTGACTATATGGCTCCCCAACCAATGGGGCTTCCAATTGTATTATTTGTGCTTCCTCGTTTGGCTCTTCTATCATCTTATTGTCTTCGTGATCTGCTCCTTGTGAGAGGTTGTAAACATTGAAAGCGAGCTGTCATTATGTATTCTCAGCACTAACTCTCCTCGTTCTACATCTATGAATGCTCTAGCTGTGGCTAGGAATGGTCTTTCCAGAATGATGGGGTAAATAGGATTTTCATCCATTTCCAGAACGACAAAATCTGTGGGAAGATAGTAGCTCCCAACCTTCACCAGCACATTTTCAACTACTCCTACTGCTTGTTTTTGGGTTTTGTCAGCCAATCTGATAATTACATCAGTAGGAGTTAGTTCATTGATTTGGAGCTTCTTCATGAGAGAGAAAAAGGCATTAAGTTGATGCTTGCTCCCAAGTCACAAAGCCCTTTGTCAATCATTGTTTCTCCTATGGCACAAGGAATGTGGAAGCTTCCTGGATCCTCCTTCTTTGTGGGTGGTCCTGGTTGAATGAGAGCACTACAATCTCTGTTCATCTTGATTGTTTGTCCACCCTTCAATGGACTTTCTCTGGCTAGTAGCTCCTTTATATACTTAATGTAGAAGGGCATCTGTTGGAGGGCTTTAATGAATGGTATATTTACATCTAAAGATGCAAACATATCAAGAAATCTTGAGTACATTCTCCCTGCTACACCACCTTTAAGCCTGTGGGGAAAAGGTGCATATGGGTTCAATACCTCCTTCTTCTTTAGCTCTTCCTTGGATGTGAGTGGAGTTGCATAGCTTCCTTCCTCTTGACTTTCCTTTTGGTTATTTTGGAGGTGTTCTACTCCATTCATACTCTCCTCATCACTTGTGGTTATCATTTTGCATTCTTCCTATCTCACTTTCTTTGGTTCTCCTCTTGGATTCTTCTCTGTATCACTGGGGAATCCATCAGTGGGTTTGGGAATTTGTTGAGATAGATAACCTACTTGGGACTCCAATCTCTTGATGTTTTCTCCTTGGTTCTTGATGTTGGCTCGCACTTCTTCCTTAAACACTTTGTTGTCTTGGACTTCTCTGCATATGTTTTCAAGTAGAGCCTCAATCTTTGAAAGCCTATCATCTGTGGATGATGGTGGGTTGAGATTAGGTGGTTGAGAAGGTTGGTTAGATGGATGTTGGTAATATCTCTGTGAAGTGTTTTGATGAGTGGCATTGTTGTTGGAGTTGAAGTTGGAATGTCTCTGATCTTGTCCTTGGTTTCCCCATCCAAAGTTGGGGTGATTTCTCTATCCAGAGTTGTAGGTTTTAGAGTATGGATCATGGAATTGTCTAGGTGAATTTTCCACATAGTTGGCTTGCTCCCAATCACCTTCTTCTCCTATGTTTACTCCTTCATGAGTTGGTGATAAGGTGATGGCTGCTTCAACTTGGTTCTCTTCCACCTTCTTGGTAAGATCTGCTAGCTGCTTGGTGATCATCTTGTTTTGGGCTAATAGTGCATCCATGTGGTTCAGCTCCATTACTCCCTTAGTGTTACTTCTTTCAGAGGCATAGAAGTAGTCATTCTCAGCAACTGTTTCAATGACATCAATGGCTTCTTCAATAGTTTTCTTCTTGTTTAAAGAACCTCCTGATGAATGATCTACAGCCTTCTTTGACTCATAGGAAAGACCTTCATAGAAGATGTGAAGTTGGACCCACTCATTAAACATCTCTGGTGGGCATCTCCTTGTCAAGTCTTTGAATCTCTCCCATGCTTCATAAAGTGTCTCACCATCTTGTTGCCTGAAAGTCTGCACCTCAATTCTTAGCCTATTGATCCTTTGAGGAGGATAAAATCTTGCTAAAAACTTGTTCACTACCTCCTCCTAATTTGTCAGGCTTTCTTTTGGGAAGGATTCAAGCCACTTTGATGCCTTATCCCTGAGTGAAAAGGGGAACAAGAGCAGCCTATAGACATCCGAGTGGACTCCATTGGACTTCACTGTGTCACAAATCCTCAAGAAGGTGGTCAAGTGTTGGTTAGGATCTTCTTGAGCACCTCCTCCAAATGAGCAATTATTTTGCACCAAAGTGATGAGCTGAGGTTTTAGCTCGAAATTGTTGGCATGTATTGTGGGTTTCTGAATGCTGCTTCCACAGTTTCCTGGATTAGGATTGATATAGGATCCTAAGACCCTCCTTTCATGCCCAGCCCGGTTTGCATGGCCTTCTCTGGTATGATTATGAGCTTCTTCTTCATGATTGTTCTCTAAATTCTCTTCCATGTTGGGTTCAAAGTACTCTTCCTCTTCCTCAGCACCAATAATTCTTTTTCCTCTTGCCTCCATTTTTCGTCTCCAAAGGGTTCTCTCAGGTTCTGAATCAAAGGATGTTGAGACTCCTTCTCTTCTTCCTGTCATACAACAAACAGAATGCACAACAGGAGATATAGTGAAGACCTTTTTTTTTGTTAGAATGATTGTTAGTGTGAGTGATGCAATTTATCAAACAGTTAGTGGGTTAGTGAGCTGAATTATGATAAACTAAGAAAAAGAGAAGAGAAAATAGAGAGGGTAAAGGGGATGAGGAAGAAATTAAAAACAAACTAAGGTAAATTACTGAATACAGAAAAGAATAACAAAAAATAAAAAAATGCTCAATCTAGTGATCTTCTAGCTTAATCATTGTTGATTCAAAATCAATCCCCGGCAACGGCGCCATAAACTTGATGCATGGAAACTTGTCTCTCAACAAATTTTCCTTCGGCAAGTATACCGAATTATCGTTAAGTAAAACTCACTATAGAGTGAGGACGAATCCCACAAGGATTGATTGGTCAAGCAACTTTAGTTAGAAGAATATGCTAGTTGAGCTAAACAGAATTGAGGTTTAGATGTAGAAATTTAAATGACTGGAAAGTAAATAGCAGAAATTAAAGTGCAGAATCTTAAATGGGGAATTGGGGTAATGCTCATAAAAGTAAATGGGAGAAATTAAAGAGAATGGGTAAGATCAGAAATGGGGAGATAATTGGGTTTAGGAGATGTTGCAATTCTCCGGATCAAGTTCATTCTCATCTCTTCCTCAATCAATGCATTCATTGATCTCCTTGGCAATCTTAAGTGATTGGATTCCAATTCCTTGGTAATCCAATCTCTCAAATCTTGATCAATAGCCAATTCCTTGGTCAATTGCTCATGAGAAGAGATGAAGTATGGTCACTGATTATACCACATGCATTCCCAAATCAAGTATTGGTAGGATTATAGTCACATATCCATCCAAACCCAAATTGGTCCAACATGAGAAACCATTTCTAGCATGATCTCTTCATTCCGCTTCCAAGGTTCCGAAGAGATCCAATTATGGAGAGTTTCTTTTCCAAGACAACTAACCAATTGAATTAAGATTGAAAGCTTTCTAGTAAAATCAAGAGAAAAGATAGAAGAAGAAGAATGAAAACTAATATTGATCCATCAAATTACAGCAGAGCTCCCTAACCCAATGAAAGGGGTTTAGTTGTTCATAGCTCTAGGAATCAAAGTTGGCAGAAAAGAAGAATCCATGCTAGAAGTACAGAAAAGTAAATATGCAGAGAGTATTTCCCAAAGTTCCCAAAAGCTCCTAGCTAGTTCAAAACTACTCCTATATATACTACTCTTCATGATCTTCTAGTGAGTTCTTCAAGTCTTGGATGTGGGCTTTGGACCTTGAGTTAAAGCAATTCTCATCTTTAGTGGGCCCAGCTTGCAGAGAGATATGAATTAGGCTTGAGAATTTAGTGAGATTAATGTGGAATACATTTCTGGGTGCGAGAACGTTAGTGGCATTCACCTTTTCCACTAACGTTCCACCCTTATATGCCCACATTATTCTCAACGTTAGAAGTCTTAACGTGACTTCTAACGTTCCTTCTCAATTCTTGGCCAACGTTAATGGGACTCACTTTTCCCATTAACGTTGGCTTGTGCCCCTTTTCGCAAACGTTAATGGGAATCACTTTTCCCATTAACGTTGCTTGCCTCTTGCCCCCTACGTTAGGTCTCACGTTAGCTTAGCTAACGTAGCTCTTAACGTGGGCATCTATCACCTTCGAGAGCATTAGTGACACTCACCTTTGTCACTAATGCTCCAATTGCCTTAAGCCCCTATGTTAGAACCCACGTTAACTAAGTTAACGTGGCTCTTAACGTAGTAACGAAGCCATCTCCCAATGTTAGTGACAAAAGTGAGTGTCACTAACGTTGGCTCTTTGAACCCCATTCCACGTTAACTTTCACGTTAACAATCTTAACGTGAGAGTTAACGTAGGCAATGCTAATGATCCAACGTTAGTGACAAGAGTGAATGTCACTAACGTTGGCATTGTTGATCCTCTTCCACGTTAGAGTTCACGTTAACTTAGTTAACGTGACTCTTAATGTGGGGCATTGCCTAGTTTTCCAATGTTAGTGGTGTTCACTTTTACCACTAACGTTGAGGAGAAACGTTATTGGAGTTCACGTTTCTCATTAACGTGGAGTCCTCTTTTTCTTCTACGTTAAGTACCACGTTAACTTAGTTAACGTGGCTCTTAACGTAGGCTATGAATGGCTTCGCAGGCGTTATTGGTGATCACTTTTCTCATTAACATTGCAAGCTATTTGCCATCCCACGTTAGTAGTCACGTTAACTAAGTTAACGTGAATGCTAACGTGATTCTTCCATGCTTCATGTGTCCTGAAATCAAGCAATTAAAGTGCATCAAAGCTCTAGCCAAAGTCATGAGATTATACATCATTAAATTATCATGCAATTCTGGCAAAAATCTCATGAAATCATGCAAAATTCACAATAGTTGCTTAAATGAAGGTGTAAGTGTATTTTCACCCAAAACTTACCTTGTTTACTTGGAAAATGCATGAAACTACCCTAAAACAATAAAGAAAAGGTCAGTGAAACTGGCCTAGATGCCCTAGCATCAGAAGTGGGTAAAAGGTTATAAAAGGTGGGTAAAAGGTTATAAAATCCCCTAAATCAAGCACAAGATAAACCTACAAATGGGGTTTATCAACCTCCCCACACTTAAACCAAGCATGTCCTCATGCTTAAACCAAGAGAAAGCAAAGGGCATCAACATTTATTCAATGTGAGCTAATCTAAATGTAACCTAAACTATATGCATCTATCTATATGAATGCAACTAAATGCAAAATGATTCTACTTACTTGGTTAAAAATAAATCAATCTCCAAGACATATATGCACAAGTAGGGCCAAGATCATATAACGATTCATGAATCCTACCAATTCAAGTATAAAAAATGAAGTTCAAATAGATTTTCAGGAGAAAGCTTATGAAAGCTGGGAATCACGGAATTGAGCATCGAACCCTTACCGGAAGTGTTTGCACTCTAGTCGCTCAAGTGTGTAGGGTCGATTCTCTCAATTCTCCCCTAATCATGCTTTCTAAGATTTGTTTTTCATCTAACAATCGACATTTATTTCATGCATGCATACATCTATCATGAGGACTTTTCATAGGTTGTAATGTGGCTAGGGTCAAGGTAGGATCATATATGGTTAAGTGGACTAGAATTTGAATCTTTGATTAACCTAGACTTTCCACCTAACCTATTGATAACCTATACAATTTTAAAACTAACCTAACTGCCCATTCTTCATTTTTTCACATACTCATGCATTTTTTTTTCATTTCACAACACTTATGCATTGGTTCTTATTGAGCTTCACTTTACTTTAGGGCATTTTGTCCCCTTTTTTATTGCTTTCTTTTTCTTTCTTTTTCTATATACATTTTTTTCTTTTCTTTTCTTTTGTTTTTCACTTTTATTTCTTTTTCTTTTGTTTTTCTCATTTTTCTTTCTTTCAAACTATATACAAGAACATCAATGCATAAGGTCTAACATTTGATTAATACATGAGTATGTACCCAATTCTCAATATTTTCAACATACTATAAAAACACACCCTTTTTCCCAACCAATGTCCCAAGTTTTCCACACTTGAATGATACTCACAACACTAGTCTAAGCTAATCAAAGATCCAAATTAAGGACATTTATTATTTTTCGCTTTAAGGCTTGTAATGTGATAAATTAAAGAACAAGTGGGTTAAGCGTAGGCTAAAAATTGGTTAACAATGGAGAGTAAAAGGTAGGCTATTTGGGTAAGTGTGCTAATGAAATGATGGCCTCAATCATATAAATGCATGAATACACAAAATAATGGACATAAAGAATCAAACAAATCAAAGATTACATTCATAGAAAGAGAATAATGCACACAAGAAGGAAAAATAAGTGGTTATAAGATGTAACCACATCATTAGGCTCAAATCTCACAAGCTTGTGTTCTTAGCTCAAAAACCATGCTCTAAAATAAATTCTTTCAAGCAAGTTCAACAAAATTTTTCAAATTGGTAGGGTGCCCTAAAACAGTTTCTTGAAAAAGAAATCATCACCCTAACCAAGTAGTCCTAATAAGAAAGAAGTAGTAAAATATGTACAAATTATAACTAACATGCAACCTATCATGAAATGCAACAACTAGCTAACATTGGTGTTGAAAGAAAATTGTTACCCACGGAGATCGGTCGGACGACCTCCCCACACTTGAAAATTGCACTGTCCTCGGTGCATGCAAAGAAGAGCAAGGTGGATGGGTTGCGACAATTGATGAGCTTCTTCGAAAGGTTGTGCAGATGACTTGTTCGTTGCCCTATTTAGAAACTTTTCCTTCCCCCTTTTTGATGGCCAACCTAAAGGGAGAGAAAGAAAAAGAAAAAAAATTAAGCCTACAACAAAGGTATCAAAGTAAATAGAACGTAGGCGGGGGCTAATGCCAAGTAAGAGTAAGGTTCTCACTACATGTTAGCTACGCATGTAAGTGAAAAAACAATATAAGCTAAGGCATATCAACTAATACTTGATGCAAGAGTAAAATCAAAGCATAAGTAAGTGCCATGAAGAGCATGTTGAGCATCAAGTTCAAACAAGAAAGAGTGGATCATGAAAGACACTATAAGTTCATATCAATGCACAAGGACATAAGAGTCATATAAGATGAAGCATTGATTTAAAAGTTTCATCACCCACCAATATCAAACAAGTCAAGAAGTACCAAAATAATGCAAGAAAGTCTCAACAATTGAGTAGGAAAGTTCAACACCATTATTAGAATAAGAAACTTAGAAAAGAAAATAAGAATAAGCTATAAAAACAAAATTAAAATACAATGAAAGAAAACAAGCAAATGCAATAAAAAAATGTAAGAAAAGAAAAGAAATTTTTTTTAGTATTTTATTTATTTATTTATTTATTTTTTTATTATTATTATTTTTTTATCAATTTTTTTAAATTTATGTTTTTTCAAGAGAGGAAGAAGAAAAAAATAGGGAGAAAGAAGAAGAAAAGAAGAATGAAGAAGAAAGGAGAAGGGAGAAAAACATGGTGCAAATCCGCGCACGCGCGCACATTGTGCTTATGCGCGGATGCAGCAGGGACAATCCACGCGCGCGCACACAGCGTGCTTACTGATGAGCGGATAATTTGTATGCTTTTTGGCATTGTTTTTAGTATGTTTTTAGTATCTTTTAGTTAGTTTTTAGTATATTTTTATTAGTTTTTAGTTAAAATTCACTTTTCTAGACTTTACTATGAGTTTGTGTGTTTTTCTGTGATTTCAGGTATTTTCTGACTGAAATTGAAGGTTTTGAGCAAAAATCTGATTCAGAGACTGAAAAGGACTGCAGATGCTATTGGATTCTGACCTCCCTGCACTCGAAGTGGATTTTCTGGAGCTACAGAAGCCCAATTGGCGCGCTCTCAACGGCATTGGAAAGTAGACATCCTGGGCTTTCCAGCAATATATGATAGTCCATACTTTGCCCAAGATTTGATGGCCCAAACCGGCGTAGCAATTCGGCCTCAGAAATTCCAGCGTTAAACGCCGGAACTGGCATAAAACTTGGAGTTAAACGCCCAAACTGGCATGAAAGCTGGCGTTTAACTCCAGAAAAGGTCTCTACATGAAAATGCTTCATTGCTCAGCCCAAGCACACACCAAGTGGGCCCGGAAGTGGATTTTTCTGTCATTTACTCATTTCTGTAAACCTTAGGATACTAGTTTGCTATTAATAGGATCTTTTGACATTGTATCTGAACCGCATGACATTTTTACACGTTTCATTGTATACTTTCCACAGCATGAGTCTCTAAACCCCATGGTTGGGGGTGAGGAGCTCTGCTGTGTCCTGATGGATTAATGCAATTACTACTGTTTCTTACTCAATCATGCTTGCTTCTATTCTAAGATATCACTTGTTCTTAATCCGGATGAATGTGATGATCTGTGACACTCATCATCATTCTCAACTATGAACATGTGCCTGACAACCACCTCTGTTCTACTTTAGATTGAGTAGATATCTCTTGGATTCCTTAACAAGAATCTTCGTGGTATAAGCTAGAACTGATGGCGGCATTCAAGAGAATCCGGAAGGTCTAAACCTTGTCTGTGGTATTCTGAGTAGGATTCAATGATTGAATGACTGTGACGTGCTTCAAACTCCTAGCAGGCGGGGCGTTAGTGACAGACGCAAAAGGATCGATGGATTCTATTCCGGCCTGACCGAGAACCGACAGCTGAATTCCGCGTGCTGTGACAGAGCATATGCAATCGTTTTCACTGAGAGGATGGGAGGTAGCCATTGACAACGGTGAAACCCTACATACAGCTTGCCATGGAAGGAGTCTTGCGTGTTTGATGAAGAAGACAGTAGGAAAGCAGAGATTCAGAAGATGGAGCATCTCCAAAGCCTCAACCTATTCTCCATTACTGCTGAACAAGTACCAATTTCATGTTCTTTTGCTTTTTACAATCAATCCTGATAATTTCTGATATCCTGACTAAGATTTACAAGATAACCATAGCTTGCTTCAAGCCGACAATCTCCGTGGGATCGACCCTTGCTCACGCAAGGTATTACTTGGACGACCCAGTGCACTTGCTGGTTAGTTGTGCGGGATTGCAAAAGTGTGATTGCAATTTCGTGCACCAAGTTTTTGGCGCCGTTGCCGGGGATTGTTCGAGTTTGGACAACTGACGGCTTATCTTGTTGCTTAGATTAGGACTGTTTATTTGTGTTGGTTTAGAGTCTTTTAGTTGAGTCTAGTTTCATATTTTAAGTTTGGTGTCTTTTGCATGCTTTTATTTTTCTCTTGATTTTCGTTTTTGCATGTTCTTAGTCCCTTTTTGATTCATAAAAAATTCTAAGTTTGGTGTCCTCTTTGTGTTTTTCCTTTAAAATTTTCGAAAATTAGTGTTTGATTTTCTAAAAATTTTAAGTTTGGTGTCTTTTTGTGTTTTTCTCTTTCCTCTTTTCAAAAATCAAATCTTTTTCATAAAAATTTTTCAATCATATCTTTTTAATTGCTATTTTCAAAATCTTTTTAAATAACTAATTGATTCAGTTCTCAATTAGCTTTGATTTTATTTTCTTTTTGATTTTCGAATTTTTATCTTAATTTCTTTTTATTTAATTTTAATTTTTTTTCGTTTTATTCAAAAAAAAAAAAAAAACAAAATTTATCTATTTGCAATCATTATCATTTCCCTCTTGTCCAGTATGGACCTAAGAGGGATTGATCAGTCCAAAAGGACTCTGGGGTCATATGCTAACCCCATTACAGCTGCATATGGGAGTAGCATCTGTACACCTCCCATCAAAGCAAGCAGCTTTGAGCTAAATCCTCAACTCATTATCATAGTGCAGCAAAATTGCCAGTATTCCGGTCTTCCACAGGAAGAACCTACTGAGTTTCTGGCACAGTTCTTACAAATTGCTGACACAGTACATGATAAAGAGGTAGATCAGGATGTCTATAGACTATTACTGTTTCCATTTGCTGTAAAAGATCAAGCTAAAAGGTGGTTGAATAACCAACCTACAGCAAGCATAAAGACATGGAAACAGTTGTCAGACAAATTCCTGAATCATTTTTACCCTCCAAAGAGGATGACACAGCTAAGGCTGGACATCCAAGGCTTTAAACAAGAGGATAATGAATCCCTTTATAATGCCTGGGAGAGGTATAGAGGTATGCTTAGAAAATGCCCCTCTGAAATGTTTTCAGAGTGGGTACAGTTAGACATCTTCTACTATGGGCTCACAGAAAAAGCTCAGATGTCTTTAGACCACTCAGCTGGTGGATCTATACACATGAGGAAGACAATTGAAGAAGCTCAAGAGCTTATAGACACTGTTGCTAGAAACCAATACTTATATTCTAGCAATGAGTTCGTTCCAAAAGAGGAAGTCATGGCATTAGTCACTGATCCTAATCCTCAAGAACAGATGAATGAGCTTAATCAACAATTGCTCCTGATGACAGAACAGTTAGCAGAATTTAAAGAAATGCTCCATGATACTAAGGTTGCTAACAAGAGCATAGAACTGCAGTTGAATCAAGCAAAACTGCAAATATCTAAACAGATAACAGAAGAATGTCAAGCAGTTCAACTGAGGAGTGGGAAGACACTGAATAACACTGATCAAAAGAGCAAAAAGTCAAACAAGGAACAATTGACAGAGGACAACCAAACCACTGTTCAAAATCCCTCTGAGGACAGTAAGAGCCCAGAGAGGAATGTTATTGGCGTTCAAACGCCAGAAAGGGAAGGAAAGCTGGCGTTAAACGCCCATTCCTTGCCCAGTTCTGGCGTTCAAACGCCAGAAATGGGGGAAAAGCTGGCGTTTAATGCCCATTTTCCACCCAATCCTGGCGTTCAGACGCCAAGGGAGGATCAGACACCTGAGAGTGCTGACAGTAATCCCTCTGAAAAGGCTTCTTCAACCACTTCTGTAAGGAATAAACCTGCAGCATCTAAGGTTGAAGAATATCAAGCCAAGATGCCTTATCCTCAGAAACTCCGCAAAGCGGAACAGGATAAGCAATTTGCCCGCTTTGCAGACTATCTAAGGACTCTTGAAATAAAGATTCCTTTTGCAGAGGCACTTGAGCAAATACCTTCTTATGCTAAGTTCATGAAAGAGATCTTAAGTCATAAGAAGGATTGGAGAGAAACTGAAAAAGTGTTTCTCACTGAAGAATGCAGTGCAGTCATTCTGAAAAGCTTACCAGAAAAGCTTCAAGATCCTGGAAGCTTTATGATACCATGCACATTAGAAGGTGCTTGCACCAAGACAGCTCTATGTGATCTTGGAGCAAGCATCAATCTAATACCTGCATCCACTATCAGAAAGCTTGGGTTGGCTGGAGAAGTCAAACCAACCAGGATATGCCTCCAACTTGCTGATGGCTCCATTAAACACCCATCAGGCATAATAGAGGACATGATTGTCAAGGTTGGACCCTTTGCTTTTCCAACTGACTTTGTGGTGCTGGAAATGGAGGAGCACAAGAGTGCAACTCTCATTCTAGGAAGACCTTTCCTAGCAACTGGACGGACTCTCATTGATGTGCAAAGAGGGGAAGTAACCCTCAGAGTCAATGAGGATGAGTTCAAGTTGAATGCTGTTAAAGCTATGCAGCATCCAGACAGACCAGATGACTGCATGGGCGCTGACATTATTGACTCTCTGGTAGAAGAGATCAACATGGCTAAAAGCCTAGAATCAGAGCTTGAGGACATCTTCAAAGATGCTCAACCTGATCAAGAAGAACTAGAGGAAGCAAAGGAATTTTCGAAAATTCCTCAGGAGAAGGATAAACCTCCCAAACCTGAACTCAAACCTCTACCACCATCCCTGAAGTACGCATTTCTGGGAGAGGGTGACACTTTTCCAGTGATTATAAGCTCTGCTTTAAATCCACAGGAAGAGGACGCACTGATTCAAGTGCTAAGGACACACAAGACAGCTCTTGGGTGGTCCATAAGTGATCTTAAGGGCATTAGCCCAGCTAGATGCATGCACAAGATCCTGTTGGAGGATAATGCCAAACCAATGGTTCAACCACAGAGGAGGCTAAATCCAGCCATGAAGGAGGTGGTGCAGAAAGAGGTCACTAAATTACTAGAGGCTGGGATTATTTATCCTATTTCTGATAGCCCCTGGGTGAGCCCTGTCCAAGTTGTCCCCAAAAAGGGAGGCATGACAGCGGTTCATAATGAAAAAAATGAACTGGTTCCTACAAGAACAGTCACAGGGTGGCGCATGTGTATTGACTACAGAAGGCTCAATACAGCCACCAGAAAGGATCATTTTCCTTTACCATTCATAGACCAAATGCTAGAAAGACTAGCAGGTCATGATTACTATTGCTTTTTGGATGGCTATTCAGGCTACAACCAAATTGCAGTAGATCCTCAGGACCAAGAGAAAACAGCATTTACTTGCCCGTCTGGCGTGTTTGCCTACAGAAGGATGCCTTTTGGTCTATGCAATGCACCTGCTACCTTCCAGAGGTGCATGCTCTCTATCTTTTCAGATATGGTAGAGAAATTTCTGGAAGTCTTCATGGATGACTTCTCAGTATATGGAGACTCATTCAGCTCCTGTCTTAACCACCTATCACTTGTCCTGAAAAGATGCCAAGAGACTAACCTGGTTTTAAACTGGGAGAAATGTCACTTTATGGTGACTGAGGGAATTGTCCTTGGGCACAAAATTTCAAGCAAGGGAATAGAGGTGGATAAGGCAAAGGTAGAGGTAATTGAAAAATTACCACCACCTGCCAATGTTAAGGCAATCAGAAGCTTTCTGGGGCATGCAGGATTTTACAGAAGGTTCATAAAGGATTTTTCGAAAATTGCAAAACCTTTAAGTAACCTGCTAGCTGCTGACACACCATTTGTGTTTGACACACAGTGTCTGCAGGCATTTGAGACCCTGAAAGCTAAACTGGTCACAGCACCAGTCATCTCTGCACCAGATTGGGCATTACCATTTGAATTGATGTGTGATGCCAGTGATCATGCCATTGGTGCAGTGTTGGGACAGAGGCATAACAAACTTCTGCATGTCATTTACTATGCTAGCCGTGTTCTAAATGATGCACAGAAGAATTACACAACCACAGAAAAAGAATTACTTGCAGTGGTTTATGCCATTGACAAGTTTAGATCTTATCTAGTAGGATCCAAGGTGGTTGTGTACACTGACCATGCTGCTCTTAAATACTTACTCACAAAGCAGGATTCAAAACCCAGGCTTATCAGATGGGTGTTGCTTCTGCAAGAGTTTGATATAGAAATAAGAGACAGAAAAGGGACAGAGAACCAAGTAGCTGATCATCTGTCCCGAATAGAACCAGTAGCTGGGGCGTCCCTCCCTTCTACTGAGATCTCTGAGACTTTCCCAGATGAGCAACTCTTTGCCATGCAGGAAGCTCCATGGTTTGCAGATATGGCAAACTACAAAGCTGTGAGGTTCATACCCAAGGAGTACAGCTATGTGCAAAGAAAGAAATTAATTTCAGATGCCAAGTACTACCTCTGGGATGAACCATATCTCTTTAAGAGATGTGCTGACGGAGTGATCCGCAGATGTGTACCCAGAGAAGAAGCACAAAGAATCCTATGGCATTGCCATGGATCACAGTATGGAGGACATTTTGGAAGTGAGCGAACAGCTACTAAAGTCCTCCAGTGTGGCTTCTACTGGCCTACTCTCTATAAAGATTCCCGAGAGTTTGTGCGTAACTGTGACAGTTGCCAAAGAGCTGGTAACTTGCCTCACGGATATGCCATGCCTCAACAAGGGATATTAGAGATAGAATTGTTTGATGTATGGGGAATTGACTTCATGGGGCCATTCCCACCATCATACTCAATCACTTACATTCTGGTGGCGGTGGACTATGTATCTAAGTGGGTAGAAGCAATTGCTACACCCACTAATGATACCAAGACCGTGCTAAAATTCCTCCAGAAAAACATTTTCAGCAGATTTGGTGTTCCCAGAGTACTAATCAGTGATGGGGGCTCTCATTTCTGCAACAAACAGCTATACTCTGCTATGGTTAGATACGGAATCAGCCATAAATTGGCAACTCCGTATCATCCACAGAAAAATGGGCAAGCTGAAGTCTCTAACAGAGAGCTAAAAAGAATCCTAGAACGGACTGTGATAGCCCGAAGAAAGGATTGGGCAAAGAGCTTGGATGATGCTCTGTGGGCATACAGAACAGCATTCAAGACTCCTATAGGAACCTCTCCATACCAACTGGTGTATGGGAAGGCCTGTCATTTGCCTGTGGAACTGGAACATAAAGCCTACTGGGCAACCAGATTCCTAAACATGGATGCTCAGTTAGCAGGTGAAAAAAGATTGCTCCAGTTAAATGAGCTAGAGGAGTTCAGACTCAATGCCTTTGAAAATGCAAAAATTTATAAGGAAAAGGCAAAGAAGTGGCATGACAAGAAATTGTCAACCAGAGTCTTTGAGCCAGGGCAAAAAGTTCTGCTCTTCAACTTCAGGCTCAAATTGTTCCCAGGAAAACTCAAATCCCGGTGGAGGGGTCCGTATGTGATCACAGGAGTGTCACCATATGGATATGTTGAGCTTCAAGATATTGATTCTGACAAAAAGTTCATTGTTAATGGACAGAGAATCAAGCATTATCTTGAGAGCAATTTTGAGCAGGAATGCTCAAAACTGAGACTTGAGTGATTCTCAATAAAGGTCCAGCTAAAGACAGTAAAGAAGCGCTTGCTGGGAGGCAACCCAGTCATTAGAAGGATATATGATTAGTTCTTACAGAGGCAAGTATCAAAAATGAAGGAATTCACAGAGTTACAGAAAGATTCAGCTCAAAAAGCAGAGAAAATGAGCTTACTGGTGAAAAAACGCCAGTAAGGGGCATTCTGGGCGTTAAACGCCAAAATGGGTACCATTCTGGGCGTTTAACGCCAGGAATGGTGCCATTTTGGGCGTTAAACGCCAGAATGGGCACCATTCTGGGCGTTTAACGCCAGGTGTGCAGCATCCTGGGCGTTTTGGAAAAACGCCCAGTGATAAAGGATTTCTGGCGTTTAACGCCAGCCAGGGCACCTGGCTGGGCGTTAAACGCCCAAAAGGGGCAACAATTGGGCGTTAAACACCAGAATGGGTGCCATTCTGGGCGTTTAACGCCAGCAAGGTGGGGGGACCACAAATTTGTTTTCAAATCAAATTTTTTTCAAACTTTCCTTTTCTCACCCATACTTTTCTACAAAATCACACTTCAATCATTCATCATTCACTTTCAAATCTTCAAAAATCAAAACCATTCTTCAAATTTATTTCAAATCAATTACAAACTTTGTTCAAAAATTTCACCCTTTCCTCAATTTCTTTCCATATCTTCTCAAATCTTCTTTCAAATTTCTCTCTTTTTTCGAAAACTCCCCTCCCCACCTTAATAAATACACGTTTGGCTCCCTCATCCCACCACACCATTCGAATTTCCTCTTCCTCCCCCTCTCTTCTCTCTTTTCTTTTGCTTGAGGACAAGCAAACCTCTAAGTTTGGTGTGCTTTTCCGTGATCACTAAGCCAAGATTCATCAAGATCATGGCTCCTAAGGGAAAACAAACCAATTTAAGAGGAAAGAAAGAGACTAATCCAAAGAATCTTTGGAATCAAGAGAAGTTCTTAACTAAAGAACATGAAGACCATTACCACAAAATAATGGGTCTGAGGTCAGTGATCCCGGAAGTAAAATTTGATCTGAAAGAAGATGAATATCCGGGGATCCAAGAGCAAATTCGAAACAGAGGATGGGAAGTTCTAACCAATCCTGAGACAAAGGTTGGAAGGAACATGGTTCAGGAATTCTACTCAAATCTGTGGCTGACAGATAAGCAGAGAATGACTGGAACCGCTTACCATACCTACAAAACCATGGTCAGAGGGAAAGTTATGTACTTCCATCTGGACAAAATAAGAGAAATCTTCAAGTTGCCTCAACTGCAAGATGATCCTGACTCCTTTAATAGGAGGATGGTGAGGGTAGATAAAGGGTTGGATCAAGTTCTAGAGGACATATGCCTCCCTGGAACTAAGTGGATAACCAATTCTAAGGGTGTCCCAAACCAACTCAAGAGGGGAGACCTCAAACCAATTGCAAGAGGTTGGCTAGACTTTATTGGGCGTTCCATATTGCCCACTAGCAACCGTTCTGAGGTCACTATCAAGAGAGCAGTGATGATTCATTGCATTATGCTTGGAAAAGCAGTGGAGGTGCATCATGTGATTGCTTGTGAGATCTACACAATTGCAAATAAGAATTCCACTGAAGCCAAACTGGCTTATCCAAGCTTGATCTCCTTGCTCTGTAAAGAGGCTGGGGTGAAGATGGGAGTAGATGAATTCATACCCATTGAACATCCAATCACCAAGAAGTCAATGGAAGGACAAGTGCAAGACAACTCTATCAAAAGGAGGGCGCAGGAGTTCCTCCCTGAATTTCCTGAAATTGGCTACTGGGCCAGCCTAGAAGCATCTATCACCAAGTTGCAAGAAACTATGGAGCAACTTAAGGAAGAACAGCAGAATCAGAACTGCATGCTCTGCAAATTGCTGAAGGAGCAAGAGAAGCAAGGGCGTGAGCTCCAAGAGATGAAACGCCAAAAGCTCTCCTCTCAAGCTGAGGGAGCATCCACTTCTCAAAATCAAGGTTGTTGAGTCCTAACTCTGTGAAAACCTCTATCATTAGGAGCCTATTTTTTTCGTTTTTGTTTTGTTTTCTATTTTTAGTTTCATCTTATATTTATTTTCTGAGTCTTTATCTTAATTCATAATTAATAAAATTTAAAGTTTATGCCTTAAAGCTATGAATGTCCTATGAATCCATCACCTCTCTTAAAAGAAAAAAATGCTTTAATCACAAAAGAACAAGAAGTACAGGATTTCGAAATTTATCTCTGAAACTAGTTGAATTAGTTTGATGTGGTGACAATACTTTTTGTTTTCTGAATGAATGCTTGAACAGTGCATATGTCTCTTGAATTTGTTGTTTTGAGAATGTTAAAATTGTTGGCTCTTGAAAGAATGAGGAGAAGGAGAACTGTTATTGAGGATCTGAAAAATCATCAAATTGATTCTTGAAGCAAGAAAAAGCAGTGAAAATATATATATATATATATATATATATATATATATATATATATATATATATATATATTCGAAAAAAAAAAGAAAGAGAAAAGAGAAGAAAGAAATAAAGTTGTGAACCAAGGCAAAAAGAGTGTGCTTAAGAACCTTGGACACCTCTAATTGGGGACTCTAGCAAAGCTGAGTCACAATCTAAAAAGGTTCACCCAATTATGTGTCTGTGGCATGTATGTATCCGGTGGTAATACTGGAAGACAGAGTGCTTTGGGCCACAGCCAAGACTCATACACTAGCTATGTTCAAGAATCATCATACTTAACTAGGAGAATCAATAACACTATCTGAGTTCTAAGTTCTCATAGATGCCAATCATTCTGAACTTCAAAGGATAGAGTGAGATGCCAAAATTGTTTGGAGGCAAAAAGCTACTAGTCCCGCTCATCTAATTGGAACTATGTTTCTTTGATATTTTGGAGTCTATAGTATATTCTCTTCTTTTTATCCTATTTTGATTTTCAGTTGCTTGGGGACAAGCAACAATTTAAGTTTGGTGTTGTGATGAGCGGATAATTTGTACGCTTTTTGGCATTGTTTTTAGTATGTTTTTAGTATCTTTTAGTTAGTTTTTAGTATATTTTTATTAGTTTTTAGTTAAAATTCACTTTTCTGGACTTTACTATGAGTTTGTGTGTTTTTCTGTGATTTCAGGTATTTTCTGACTGAAATTGAAGGTTCTGAGCAAAAATCTGATTCAGAGACTGAAAAGGACTGCAGATGCTGTTGGATTCTGACCTCCCTGCACTCGAAGTGGATTTTCTGGAGCTAGAGAAGCCCAATTGGCGCGCTCTCAACGGCATTAGAAAGTAGACATCCTGGGCTTTCCAGCAATATATGATAGTCCATACTTTGCCCAAGATTTGATGGCCCAAACCGGCGTAGCAATTCGGCCTCAGAAATTCCAGCGTTAAACGCCGGAACTGGCATAAAACTTGGAGTTAAACGCCCAAACTGGCATGAAAGCTGGCGTTTAACTCCAGAAAAGGTCTCTACACGAAAATGCTTCATTGCTCAGCCCAAGCACACACCAAGTGGGCCCGGAAGTGGATTTTTCTGTCATTTACTCATTTCTGTAAACCTTAGGATACTAGTTTGCTATTAATAGGATCTTTTGACATTGTATCTGAACCGCATGACATTTTTACACGTTTCATTGTATACTTTCCACAGCATGAGTCTCTAAACCCCATAGTTGGGGGTGAGGAGCTCTGCTGTGTCCTGATGGATTAATGCAATTACTACTGTTTCTTACTCAATCATGCTTGCTTCTATTCTAAGATATCACTTGTTCTTAATCCGGATGAATGTGATGATCTGTGACACTCATCATCATTCTCAACTATGAACATGTGCCTGACAACCACCTCTGTTCTACTTTAGATTGAGTAGATATCTCTTGGATTCCTTAACAAGAATCTTCGTGGTATAAGCTAGAACTGATGGCGGCATTCAAGAGAATCCGGAAGGTCTAAACCTTGTCTGTGGTATTCTGAGTAGGATTCAATGATTGAATGACTGTGACGTGCTTCAAACTCCTAGCAGGCGGGGCGTTAGTGATAGACGCAAAAGGATCGATGGATTCTATTCCGGCCTGACCGAGAACCGACAGCTGAATTCCGCGTGCTGTGACAGAGCATATGCAATCGTTTTCACTGAGAGGATGGGAGGTAGCCATTGACAACGGTGAAACCCTACATACAGCTTGCCATGGAAGGAGTCTTGCGTGTTTGATGAAGAAGACAGTAGGAAAGCAGAGATTCAGAAGATGGAGCATCTCCAAAGCCTCAACCTATTCTCCATTACTGCTGAACAAGTACCAATTTCATGTTCTTTTGCTTTTTACAATCAATCCTGATAATTTCTGATATCCTGACTAAGATTTACAAGATAACCATAGCTTGCTTCAAGCCGACAATCTCCGTGGGATCGACCCTTGCTCACGCAAGGTATTACTTGGACGACCCAGTGCACTTGCTGGTTAGTTGTGCGGGATTGCAAAAGTGTGATTGCAATTTCGTGCACCACTTACGCGTGGATCGCCTAGTGCAAAGTAGGCATAAAGTGGGCACAACTCTCGGGTTTTAGTACTAGAAGTTGTGAAACCACGCCGGCGCGCGCGCGCACTGCGCGCTTGCGCGCTGATGCCCGCTTTTTTTTCGAAATTTCTTTTTTTTTTCAGAGATACTAAAAATGGCTAAAAATCTCCCTAACACTACCTACAACTCAAAAATAACCAAAAATCCAAAATTACCAACATCTTTTTGGTTTTTTTAAAGGGTTTTCAACTATAAGCAAGGAAAGTTTGCTCTACAAGCAACTAGCAACCAATTATTAAAACAACTATATGAAGATGAAACTACCTACAATGGTAACTCAAATCACTTATTAATCAAATCTAGAAGAGAGTGTAAAGAGTTTACCATGGTGGGGTGTCTCCCACCTAGCACTTTTATTTATTGTCCTTAAGTTGGACTTATTTGGAGCTCCTCATCAAGGTGGCTTGTGCTTGTACTCATCTTGGAACATCCACAAATGCTTGGTCTTCCAATAAGCTCCATCATTCAAGATCAATATCTCCAAGCTTTGATGGAGTTCTTCACAAACCATGGGCTCCCAAAGTTGATCCTCATGTATGCCGGGATCCCATATATTGTTTCTACACCCATCTTTAGATTGATTATCATTATTCCATTTGGGTGGCATAGCCTTGGAATTTTCATTTAAGCAACCAAACAACATCCTACACCCAAGCAATCTAGCTCTATACTAAACCCTATAATTAAGCTTTGAGCATACAACTATAATGAACCTAGAATGATGTTTCCAACCACTAACCATCTTCTTTTTACTCTTAAAGCCATAAATATGTATAAGTTAACCATCCGTCTCAAGTAAACCATATTCAAGGGGAATAATAAAGCTTAAATATAAGGAATTTACCCACTTGAATGAGAGAATGGATGGTGGTGGCTTGGGGAGAGGTATCTCCAATGTCCTTGCAAACTCTACTCCCTTGTTTGCTTCCTTGTCAATCTCCACCTCTTCATAAACTTCTTCATTCTCAATCCTTTGTTCATCAACTTCATCTAACTCTTCTCCATCACTCAAGTCATAAATGGGAGGTTGAGAGAAATCTACCTCCACATCACTTTCAAATTCATTGGGAGAAGGTTCTTCAAATTCAAAGGATTCTTCACCAAGAAGATTGGATGCATGATCTTCATCACCAAAGGAACTCAATTCTTGCTTCATTCCCCCCAAGTCTTCATCCGAAATTTGTTTTGGAGGTTGTGCACTTTCCTCCTCAACATCAAACTCGATCTTCTTGGAGGAATTTTCTTCAACTCGAGGTTCCCATGGAGGTTCCGCATCTCCTAAGTCTTCAACCACTTCTTCATCTTCTTCAATGATTATAGGTTCCTCCAATTATTCTAACACAAAGTAGCATTCCTCATTCTCCACCGGAGTTTCCAATCTCTCCTTCATGTTATGCTCTTCATTTGATTCTCCACATGTGACCATGGGAGTGCTTTGAGTGCTCAAATATTGGGAGGCTAACCGGCATACTACCTCGGTCAAGGTAGCCACAAATTCTAGTGTCTCCCTTTGCATCTCTCCTTGCCCTTGAAGTATAAGGCCAAGGGTTTCATCCATTGAGGATTGGGATGGGTAGGAGGGTTCATTGTTTTGGAGAAAGGGTTCATGATAGGAAGGTGGTTCTTCTTGGTAAGGATATGGTGGTGTATATTGAGGTAGTTTTTGGGAGTATGGATATTGGAATGATGGTTCCATGTATGGCTCATATGGTTCAAAAGGTGGTTGGTATGATGGATATGGGTCAAGGTCACATGGAGGTGTTTGGTGAAAAGAGGCTTGTGAGTATGGTTGAGGGCTATGTTGAGGACATGACTCGTAGGCATATGGTAGTGGTTCTTGAAAGTCACAAGGGGTTTTGATAAACCACTATTTTATGGTTTATAATGTGTTTAATTGTGTGGTTTTATCATGATCTTTGCCCACTTATTCATATAATTAGCATGCATTTATATTTCCTTCCTAAAATTATTACATGATTGAAAACTTACTTCTTAGAGACTTTTAATTAGGTATTTTAATTCTCCTTTATCCCATTCGATGCTGTGATCTATGTGTTAAGTGTTTCAGGCTTTATAGGGCATGAATGAATTGGAGATTAGAAAGGAAGTTTGCAAAAATGGAAGGAATACAAGAAATTAAGGAGATGACCAGCAAAAAGTGACGCGGCCGCATGGCTCACGCGACCGCGCGAAAGAGAGGAAATCACAGTGACGCGGCCGCATGGCTCACGCGACTGCGCGGATTGGAAAAGCATAAGTGATGCAGAGACATGAACGACGCGCCCGCGTGGGAAAGAAAAACGCCAAATGACGCGTCCGCATGAATGACGCGACCGCGTGGCGTGCGCGATCTGCAGAATTTCAGAAGTCGCTAGCAGAGTTTTTGGGCCGGATTTCAACCTAGTTTTCGGCCCAGAAACACAGACTAGAGCCAGGAAACATGCAGAAACAGGGAAAACAATTCATTCTGCATAATTTTTTAGTTTTAGATCTGGATTTACTCCTCCCCTAGGTTTTTTACACACTTGAGCATTCACAATTAGGAATTGGAAGATTTTGGCTTTAGCTTTTGAGAAGAGTTTACCTCCGGTACTAGTCATTATATTTTGTTATTTATTCTGTGCTTATTCTTCCATGTTCTTAATCCCCCTAGAGTTGACATTGGCTTATTTTTTACAAGTTATCAATATAGAATATTTTTATTTTTAATTAATCCTTTTCATTATTATTTATCATGTCTCTTTTTAATCCCTTTTCCTATATTATGAGTTCTACATTCACAATGAGCGAGTAGTTCCCTTACTTGATGGGGAGTTGATTGAAAGGAACCCTTGAGTTGGGGTACTTAAAGGAGAAATTGTAATTGGGCTCATTGTTGGAATGCCCTCTAGTCACTGACACAAATCCTTTTCAATGAGCGGATTGGGACTTGTGAATAGAAACAGCATTCCAACTTGTTTGACTCTCTCTTACCTAGTAAGGGGTAACTGATGAGTGGATAATTTGTACGCTTTTTGGCATTGTTTTTAGTATGTTTTTAGTAGTTTTAGTTGAGTTCTTAGTAGATTTTTATTAGTTTTTAGTTAAAATTCACTTTTCTGGACTTTACTATGAGTTTGTGTGTTTTTCTGTGATTTCAGGTATTTTCTGGCTGAAATTGAGGGACCTGAGCAAAAATCTGATTCAGAGACTGAAAAGGACTGCAGATGCTGTTGGATTCTGACCTCCCTGCACTCGAAGTGGATTTTCTGGAGCTACAGAAGCCCAATTGGCGCGCTCTCAACGGCGTTGGAAAGTAGACATCCTGGGCTTTCCAGCAATATTTGATAGTCCATACTTTGCCCAAGATTTGATGGCCCAAACCGGCGTTCAAAGTTACCTACAGAAATTCCAGCGTTAAACGCCGGAACTGGCACCTAATTGGGAGTTAAACGCCCAAACTGGCATAAAAGCTGGCGTTTAACTCCAAGAGAAGTCTCTACACGAAAATGCTTCATTGCTCAGCCCAAGCACACACCAAGTGGGCCCGGAAGTGGATTTTTATGTCATTTACTCATCTCTGTACACCCTAGGCTACTAGTTTTCTATAAGTAGGACCTTTTACTATTGTAATAGAGCTGGATAGAGAGTCTTTTGATCATGTTTTGATGATTGAACTCACTTTGGGAGGCTGGCCATTCGGCCATGCCTAGACCTTGTTCTTATGTATTTTCAACGGTGGAGTTTCTACACACCATAGATTAAGGTGTGGAGCTCTGCTGTACCTCGAGTATTAATGCAATTACTATTGTTCTTCTATTCAATTCCGCTTGTTCTTTTACCAAGATATCACTTGTTCTTCAACTTGATGAAGGTGGTGATTGATGATGGTGTTTTTGTGGAAAAATGAATTTCCAACACACAAATCCAACCGGCAAGTGTACCGGGTCGCATCAAGTAATAATAACTCACTTAGAGTGAGGTCGATCCCACAGGGATTGATGGATCAAGCAATTTTAGTGGGTGATCAGTTTAGTCAAGCTAACATTGAAGTGAATTTGGATGAAGTGTAACCAACAGAAAGTAAATAGCAAGGAAAATTAAAGTGCAGAAAGTAAAATTGCAAGTAACTTAAAGAACAAGAAAGTAAAATTGCAAGAATCTTAAATGACAAGAATTATAAATTGCATGAAAAGTAAAGGGGGGTTGGGTGCTGGAAATTAAATGAAAGCAATAGATTAAGCAATTGGAAATTTAAATTGCAGAAAATGTAAATGTGCAGGAAATTTAAAGAGAGCAGTAAAGCAAAGCGTAGAACAATTGCATAGAGATTAACTTGCAGGAAAGTAATTTGGGATCATGAACAGAAATGTAAAATGAAGAATAAGTGCAGAAGAGTTAAATTGCTTGAAAGTTACTTGAAAGCCAATGGAACAGTGAAAATAGAAGAGCAGCCAAGAATTCAACTCAATTTCAAAATAAAATTGAGGATCTCAAGGAATCAAAGAGACTAGAAAACAAGTCTAGATCTCACTCCCTTCCTTGATCCAACAGCAACAATTGCAAAAGAAATAAAGGAGAGCAAGTTGCAGAAATTGTAGAAGAAGAAGAAATGAACAGAAAGTAGAATTCAATTATGCAGAAGAACAAAGCATGGATTTCAGATCAAAGATTGGAACATAATTCCTCCAACCTCAATCCAAAATTTCAAAACAAGAGAAAAACTAAAGAGAGAGCTCTCTAATGGGGCAAGCCTTTTTTTTTTCAGTCGAGCTCCCTTAGTGAGATGGAATTGATGCCTTTATATAGGCTTTACAAAGTGAAAATTAAAACAAATTACAATTAAAATGAAAATCCTAATCTAATTGATCCATGTGCCTTTGAGTGATGATGTGGGCTTTTTCTTGCTTTGGATTTGAGGAGAAATGGGTTTGGTTGGCCTTGATTCAATTTGGAGAGGAATTGAATTAAAATAGAATTTTAGTTGATTTTGGCCCATGAAGGAAAATTGCTTCCAGGAGGCTGCCCTGCCCTTGTGGAGGGCAGGGCAGAAAATTGATGCTTGGTGCTAGCAATTGGTGCGTGTTGGTGCAGCCTTGTTCGAGCCTGGTGCGGCCATGGTGCATGAAATGCTGCCCTGCCCGCGCCAAGGGCAGGGCAGGAAAAGTTGGTGCTGCCAGAACGTGCCATGGTGCTGCCAGAATCCAGAATTGGTGCGCCAGATTTAGAAATTGGTGCGCCAGAAATTTTCCTTGGTGCATGGGATGCTGCCCTGCCCTTGTGGAGGGCAGGGCAATGTTGCCTTGGTGTGTCTTGTGCGCGCACCACTTCCTTGACCGTGCGTCTCCCTCTTCGAACCTTGATGGAAGCATTTTTGTTTATTTTCGCTTGTTTTTGGCCCTTAAAGATGCCTCTCGTTCCTGCCTCAATTGTGCGCCAAATATGGATTGCTATATATCGTTGGAAAGCTCTGAATGTCAGCTTTCCAACGCAACTGGAAGCACATCAATTGGACGTCTGTAGCTCAAGTTATAGCCCTTTGAAGTAGGCATGGTCATGCTGTGTGCGGCCAGATTTTAACTTAGCGAAAATTCTTGCTTCCAACCATACTTTGCATCACAATTCTGCCCTGCCCTTGGCAAGGGCAGGATCGTGTGCGTGCTGGCTGCTTCCTCTCTTGATTTGGTCATGGGCCACGCTTTTAAAAGCGTGGCCTAAGGCTCCAAAGTGTACCCAACTTCAAAATGTACCCCAAGGCTCTTTTTTTCTCCTTTTTTTGTGCTTCTTTGCTTCTTTTTCTTCTTATTTCCTACAAGATTTATAAAATTAAAAGATCAAGGAAATATATCATTTAAGTACAAAAAGCATTCAATATTTAAGCACAAATCATCAATTTCTTGTATGAAAAAGCATAGAAAATGGGTATATGATGACATGTCATCACAACACCAAACTTAAATCTTGCTTGTCCCCAAGCAAGAAAAGAATCATGCAATAAAGATTGACAATCCAAGGTAAGAAGAATAGCAACTCAATGTTCATGGTAAGCTAGTTTTCTATGCATGCTACAATTACAAAAGAGATGTAAATGATTGATGCTTCTATCTAGCTTATTTTATGAAATCTTTTTCTTATAATTCTTCCTTGAAACAAGCTTTTGATTTTTTTTTCTTCTTTTTTTTTTTTTTTTTTTTAGCTTCTCCTTTTGGGTGCTTTGCCCCATGAGTAAATAACAAAGCTACGACTTCTAAATGCTTTGTTTTCAAGTATTACCACTTGATACATAAGCACCACAAGCATTTAATTAGAGGACTTCATTAAGCTCATTTTTTCTTTTCTTTTCTTGACTCTCTAATCATTGATGCTCAGAGCCTTGAGCTTTGAGGGAGTGCTTTTGCACTTGAGCCTAGCCTTGACTTCTAAGTGTTTTGTTTTCAAGCATTTGGCTTGATACATAAACACCACAAGCACTTAGCAAATAAATTGCCATTGGTACTCAGAGCCTTCAGCTTTCTCATTCTTTCCCTTTTTCTTTTCTTGCTTTAATTGTATTTGCTTCTTCAAGGTTTTCATGATTTCAAAAGATTTCACAAAATGTACTAGATGAAAAACTTCAATTAAATAAAATCCAATGCAATTGAGCAACAATTAATCATACTAGCTTTCCAATACTTGTATGCACATGCTAAATTCTTCTTTAATTCCTTGTTTGTTTATGATCATGATGCTTTTTGCTTTTGAATTCACAAAACTCAAGTTGGTAGTCATAATGTCACAACAACATATTTCAAATCAGATTCAAGCTATGCTTAGTCATACCACACATGTATACAGAAAATATATAAAGACAATCATGCAATTTAAGTGCCGGAAACAAATGAGAATAAAAGGAACTCTACAACTTTGTAGTTCATCTTCATTATTGTTGTCCTTT
Source organism: Arachis stenosperma (assembly GCF_014773155.1). Lineage (NCBI taxonomy): Eukaryota > Viridiplantae > Streptophyta > Magnoliopsida > Fabales > Fabaceae > Arachis > Arachis stenosperma. The sequence goes on from NC_080379.1 coordinate 114,556,879, forward strand.
TCCTCCCATTTTCTTCCTTCCCTTGCCAACTTAGAGTGCTTGCTCATCCTCAAGCAACAATTAGAACAATGGCTATGGGGCTAAGATGGATCATGAATGTCTTACACAATGAAATGTTAGTAGCACATGTGTTTTAAGCAAGCAAAATTAAAGATAACAATCAAGGCACAAGAGACAAAGACATTTTGATTGCAAACATAAGAGGGTGTGCATGATACATTGCATAAAAAAAATATAAGTGGCACACCAAACTTAGTGTGACACTTTCACTTGGAATTGATGCAAGTATCTTGTAAGGATTGGAACCAAATTTTGTTGCATAGCAACACCAAACTTAGAATACAACCATATGTCAATTTATTTGAATTAAAACTAAACAAAAGAAACTGTTATATGTTAAATACAATCACCAAGCTAAGAATCTGTCATGAATAAATCTCTCTTGGTAATGTATTAACAAACACAGTTAACAAAAGAAAGCATTAAAAACAAGTAAATGAATAAAACAAAAAGGAAACTGAAATGTTAAACCGAAAGAGAAAAATAAAATTGCAGAAGCATTATGATTATGCAAACAAGTAGTGTTGCTTGAATGAATTGCATAGAAAATAAGTGGCACACCAAACTTAGAATCTTGGTGTGTCACTTTCATTTTTGATTTGATGCAATCATCCAAAAAGATTGAAAACAATTTGTTGCAAGGCAACACCAAACTTAGAATGTAACCATATGCCAATTTATTGAATTTAAACAAAGCATAGAAAGAAATGTACCTACGGTTGGGTTACCTCCCAACAAGTGCTCTTTTAGTGTCATTAGCTTGACATGTTGTTCTTCACTTTCTTCCTCTTCTTCCAATTGGTTAAGAGGAATGACTTCAAGGGGGGAGAAGTTTCAGCTTTTGTCCCTTTTCTTGGTTTCCTCTCAGCAAGCTTTCTTTTGAAATTGGCTTGGTTGAGCTTGCTTGCTGACTTAGGGACAGAATTGGTGTTCTTGTCAATTGCCTTCACTTCCTTGAGTCCAAGTCTTGGTGGTTGTGTAATTGTTGGAGTTTTGTCTTCATCAAGAGTTCCTTGCAGTGATGGTTCAATGAACTTTTCCTCTTTACACTTCTCTGCTTCACTTGAGTTTGGAATGACTTCCTCACTTTCTTGCTCCTCCACTTCCTCCCTTGCACCCAACATTTGACTTAATAATTCTTTTATGGAGGAGGTTTGTTGTTCTTCCCAAGATTTCTTCATCTCCTCTTCATATTTTTCGATCACAGATTCAAGGGAGGTTTGTGAGGGTTGTGAATGTTCATGTTCCATTTTCATCTCAAGTGCAGTTTCATTTTCAACCACCTCATTCTTCATTGAAAGTTCACTTGATGCAGTGGCCTCCTTATCTTGCTCTTCCACTTTCTCCTTCACATCCATCAATTGGCCTTCATTTTCCTTGCTCAGTGGTTCTACGCTCCTCCTTGTTTGCTCTAAGGGGCCATTCATCTTCTTGAAGATGATTTCTTTCCAGGATTGGGGTTGTGTGTATTTTTCCACGAGTTTTTTATGTATTTCAATGGCTTGAAGGTAATCCTCATCAGGTGGTTCAAGAGATGAAGGTTGAGAGTAATAATAATCAAGTGATGAAGAACTTTCAAATGAGAAACTGGGATGTGAGGGTGGATGCTCTTCCATTCTTTGGTGATACTTCCATCCACCATGAGGATAATGATATGAATCATTTTGTGGTGGTGGTTGGTATCCCATATGATTTTCTTGCTCATCTTGTGTCTCTGAAGCAAATCTCCATGGATTGGAGTGCTTAGAATTTGAATTTTCTTGGTGATATTCCCAGCCATCATTAGATATTGGTGATGGTGGATGATATCCCATAAAATTTTGTTTGACCATAAGATGAGTTGAACTCCATTTGTATTTTGTAAACATCAATGAAATTTGAAATTCATGTCACAGAGAAAGAATTTCTTAGTGAGGCAATAACTCAAACACCTTGGTTTCACTTTAAAGCAGAGAACAAAAATAAAAAAAATGCCTAATCTAGACTTCTCACCCACTTAATCATTGTTGATCTAAATCAATCCCCGGCAACGGCGCCAAAAACTTGATGGTGTTTTTGTGGAAAAATGAATTTCCAACACACAAATCCAACCGGCAAGTGTACCGGGTCGCATCAAGTAATAATAACTCACTTAGAGTGAGGTCGATCCCACAGGGATTGATGGATCAAGCAATTTTAGTGGGTGATCAGTTTAGTCAAGCTAACATTGAAGTGAATTTGGATGAAGTGTAACCAACAGAAAGTAAATAGCAAGGAAAATTAAAGTGCAGAAAGTAAAATTGCAAGTAACTTAAAGAACAAGAAAGTAAAATTGCAAGAATCTTAAATGACAAGAATTATAAATTGCATGAAAAGTAAAGGGGGGTTGGGTGCTGGAAATTAAATGAAAGCAATAGATTAAGCAATTGGAAATTTAAATTGCAGAAAATGTAAATGTGCAGGAAATTTAAAGAGAACAGTAAAGCAAAGCGTAGAACAATTGCATAGAGATTAACTTGCAGGAAAGTAATTTGGGATCATGAACAGAAATGTAAAATGAAGAATAAGTGCAGAAGAGTTAAATTGCTTGAAAGTTACTTGAAAGCCAATGGAACAGTGAAAATAGAAGAGCAGCCAAGAATTCAACTCAATTTCAAAATAAAATTGAGGATCTCAAGGAATCAAAGAGACTAGAAAACAAGTCTAGATCTCACTCCCTTCCTTGATCCAACAGCAACAATTGCAAAAGAAATAAAGGAGAGCAAGTTGCAGAAATTGTAGAAGAAGAAGAAATGAACAGAAAGTAGAATTCAATTATGCAGAAGAACAAAGCATGGATTTCAGATCAAAGATTGGAACATAATTCCTCCAACCTCAATCCAAAATTTCAAAACAAGAGAAAAACTAAAGAGAGAGCTCTCTAATGGGGCAAGCCTTTTTTTTTCAGTCGAGCTCCCTTAGTGAGATGGAATTGATGCCTTTATATAGGCTTTACAAAGTGAAAATTAAAACAAATTACAATTAAAATGAAAATCCTAATCTAATTGATCCATGTGCCTTTGAGTGATGATGTGGGCTTTTTCTTGCTTTGGATTTGAGGAGAAATGGGTTTGGTTGGCCTTGATTCAATTTGGAGAGGAATTGAATTAAAATAGAATTTTAGTTGATTTTGGCCCATGAAGGAAAATTGCTTCCAGGAGGCTGCCCTGCCCTTGTGGAGGGCAGGGCAGAAAATTGATGCTTGGTGCTAGCAATTGGTGCGTGTTGGTGCAGCCTTGTTCGAGCCTGGTGCGGCCATGGTGCATGAAATGCTGCCCTGCCCGCGCCAAGGGCAGGGCAGGAAAAGTTGGTGCTGCCAGAACGTGCCATGGTGCTGCCAGAATCCAGAATTGGTGCGCCAGATTTAGAAATTGGTGCGCCAGAAATTTTCCTTGGTGCATGGGATGGGCAGGGCAATGTTGCCTTGGTGTGTCTTGTGCGCGCACCACTTCCTTGACCGTGCGTCTCCCTCTTCGAACCTTGATGGAAGCATTTTTGTTTATTTTCGCTTGTTTTTGGCCCTTAAAGATGCCTCTCGTTCCTGCCTCAATTGTGCGCCAAATATGAATTGCTATATATCGTTGGAAAGCTCTGAATGTCAGCTTTCCAACGCAACTGGAAGCACATCAATTGGACGTCTGTAGCTCAAGTTATAGCCCTTTGAAGTAGGCATGGTCATGCTGTGTGCGGCCAGATTTTAACTTAGCGAAAATTCTTGCTTCCAACCATACTTTGCATCACAATTCTGCCCTGCCCTTGGCAAGGGCAGGATCGTGTGCGTGCTGGCTGCTTCCTCTCTTGATTTGGTCATGGGCCACGCTTTTAAAAGCGTGGCCTAAGGCTCCAAAGTGTACCCAACTTCAAAATGTACCCCAAGGCTCTTTTTTTCTCCTTTTTTTGTGCTTCTTTGCTTCTTTTTCTTCTTATTTCCTACAAGATTTATAAAATTAAAAGATCAAGGAAATATATCATTTAAGTACAAAAAGCATTCAATATTTAAGCACAAATCATCAATTTCTTGTATGAAAAAGCATAGAAAATGGGTATATGATGACATGTCATCAATTGACACTCATCATCATTCTCACCTATGAACAAGGTGACTGACAACCATTCTTGTTCTACAAGCATTCGAGGCTTGGTGAATATCTCTTGGATTTCTGATTGCATGATGCATGGTTGATCGCCTGACAACCGAGTGCTCGCCTGACAAACGAGCCAGCCATTCCGTGAGATCAGAGTCTTCGTGGTATAGGCAAGAACTGATGGCGGCATTCAAGAGAATCCGGAAGGTCTAACCTTGTCTGTGGTATTCTGAGTAGGATTCAATGATTGAATGACTGTGACGTGCTTCAAACCTGTAACCTGCTGGGCGTTGGTGACAGACGCAAAAGAATCACTGGATTCTATTCCAGTAGGGGAGGGAACCACACCGGTGATTGGCAGTACTGTGACAGAGTGCGTGCATTAGCTTTCACTGCGAGGATGGGAGGTAGCCATTGACAACGGTGAAACCCTACACGAGCTTGCCATGGAAAGGAGTAAGAAGGATTGGATGAAGACAGTAGGAAAGCAGAGAGACGGAAGGGAAGGCATCTTCATACGCTTGTCTGAAGCTTTTACACCAATGATATACATAAGTATCCCTATCTTTATCTTTTATGTTATTTTCGTTCATCACCATTATACATTTGAGTCTGCCTGACTGAGATTTACAAGATGACCATAGCTTGCTTCATACCACCAATCTCCGTGGGATCGACCCTTACTCGCGTAAGGTTTATTACTTGGACGACCCAGTGCACTTGCTGGTTAGTTGTGCGAAGTTGTGTTTATGCCATGGTATTGAGCACCAAGTCTTTGGAGCCATTACCGGGGATTGTTCTATGTAAAAGTATTGATCACAATTTCGTGCACCAAGTTTTTGGCGCCGTTGCCGGGGATTGTTCTTGTGTATGGACAACTGACGGTTCATCTTGTTGCTTAGATTAGGCATTTATTTTTTCGAAATTCTTGAAGATGAATTCTAGAGTTTCATGATGATTTGCTGAAATCTGGCTGGCTGTAAAGCCATGTCTAATTTCATTGGACCGAGGTTTCAACTTATCATCACAAGAGCTTGTTGATCTTGCTTTTGGAGCAGTGATCTGCTAAGGCTTGGCTGGCCTTTGGCTATGTCTAGTGTTTTGGACCGAAGCTTTCTTTGGAAGCTTGGCTGGCTGTGAAGCCATGTCTAATTCCTGGACAGGAGTCTTAGACTAGCATTGCACTGATTCCTGGAATTCTCATTAAGAATTTTGATGTTTTCACTTAATTTTCGAAAATCACAAAAAAATTTACAAAATCATAAAAAAACCAAAAATATTTGATGTTTTTTGCTTGAGTCTAGTGTCTCATCTTAAGTTTGGTGTCAATTGCATACATTCATTCATGTGTCTTAAGGATCTTCAAGTAATTCTTGATGATTTTTTACTCTGATCTTTGAATTCTTTTGACTTGAGTGTTTATGTGTCTCATATAGTGTCAATAGTATACAAACTGCTAAGTTTGGTGTCTTGCATGCATTGTTATTTGATTCTTGTTGCATTTTGATTATTAAAAATCCAAAAATATTTTTTACTTTGTGTCTTCTCAAGTCAATAATATAGAGAATTGAAGATTCAGAACATACTGCAGAGGAATTATACAGAAAAAGCTGGGCATCCGAAAATGCCCAGTGAAGAAGACAGACTGGCGTTTAAACGCCAGCCAGGGTACCTGGTTGGGCGTTTAACGCCCAAAAAGGGTGCATTTTGGGCGTTAAACGCCAGAATGGATACCATTCTGGGCGTTTAACGCCAGGATGGTGCTAGGGGGAAGATTTTGTTTTCAAATCAATTTTTTTTTCAAGTTTTCAAAGTTTTTCAAAATCAAATCTTTTTCAAATCATATCTTTTCAATCAAATGTTTTCAAAATTAATTTCTTTCCTTTTTCAAAGATACTTACTAACAATTAATGATTTGATTGAACATTTTTTGCCTTTTTTGTTGAGGAAGGTTTTATGTTTGAATCATATCTTTTCTTGTTAGGCAAGTCAATTATTTTTTAAAAATCAAATCTTTTTTTAAAATTGTTTTCAAATCATATCTTTTAAAATTGTTTTCAAATCAAATCTTTTTAAAACCATAACTCTTCAATCATATCTTCTTAACCACATCTTTTTCAAAATAGTTTTCAATCAAATCTTTTTGGTTTCTAATTTCAAAATCTTTTTTTCAAAAATCACTTGATTTCTTTCTCACTTTTATTTTCGAAAATCAATTAAGTGTTTTTCAAAATGTTTTCAAAATCTTTTTAGTTGAATTTTCGAAAATCTTCTTCCTTCCTCCCACATCCTTCTATTTATGGAGTACCACTCATTCTTAATGCACAATTCGAACCTTATCTAAGTAAAGTTTGAATTCTTCTTCTCCTTCTTCTTTCTATTTCTCTTTTCCTCTGACACCTCAAGGAATCTCTATACTGTGACATAGAGGACTCCACATTTTCTTGTTCTCTTCTCTTTCATATGAGCAGGAGCAGAGACAAAGGCATTCTTGTTGAAGCTGACCCTGAACCCGAAAGGACCTTGAAGAGAAAGCTAAGAGAAGCCAAAGCACAACTCTCTTTAGAGGACCTGACCGAATTCTTCAAAGAAGAAGAAGACATGGCAGCCGAAAACAACAATAATGCAAACAATGCAAGGAAGGTGCTGGGTGACTTTACTGCACCTACTCCTGATTTTTATGGGAGAAGCATCTCTATCCCTGCCATTGGAGCAAACAACTTTGAGCTTAAGCCTCAATTAGTTTCTCTAATGCAACAGAATTGCAAGTTCCATGGACTTCCAATGGAAGATCCTCATCAGTTCTTAGCTGAATTCTTGCAAATCTGTGACACAGTCAAGACTAATGGGGTTGACCCTGAGGTCTATAGACTGATGCTATTCCCTTTTGCTGTAAGAGACAGAGCTAGAATATGGTTGGACTCTCAACCTAAAGAAAGCCTGGACTCTTGGGAAAAGCTAGTCAATGCCTTCTTGGCAAAGTTCTTTCCACCACAAAGATGGAGTAAGCTTAGAGTGGAAGTCCAAACCTTCAGACAGAAGGATGGAGAATCCCTCTATGAAGCTTGGGAAAGATACAAACAATTAATCAGAAAATGTCCTTCTGACATGCTTTCTGAATGGAGCATCATAGGTATTTTCTATAATGGTCTCTCTGAACTATCCAAGATGTCTTTGGATAGCTCTGCTGGAGGATCTCTTCATCTGAAGAAGACGCCTACAGAGGCTCAAGAGCTCATTGAAATGGTTGCAAATAACCAATTCATGTACACTTCTGAAAGGAATCCTGTGAACAATGGGACAAGTCAGAAGAAAGGAGTTCTTGAGATTGATGCTCTGAATGCCATATTGGCTCAGAACAAGATATTGACTCAACAAGTCAATTTGATTTCTCAAAGTCTGTCTGGAATGCAAAATGCACCAAGCAGTACTAAGGAGGCTTCATCTGAGGAAGAAGCTTATGATCCTGAGAACCCTTCAATGGAAGAGGTGAATTACCTAGGAGAACCCTATGGTAACACCTATAATTCTTCATGGAGAAATCACCCAAATCTCTCATGGAAGAATCAAGAGAGACCTCAACAAGGTTTCAATAATAATGGTGGAAGAAACAGGTTTAACAATGGCAAACCTTTTCCATCATCTTCTCAGCAACAGACAGAGAATCCTAAGCAGAACCCCTCTGACTTAGCAACCATGGTCTTTGATCTAATTAAAACCACTCAAAGTTTCATGAATGAAACAAGGTCCTCCATTAGAAATTTGGAAGGACAAGTGGGACAGCTGAGCAAGAAAGTTACTGAACTCCCTCCAAGTACTCTCCCAAGCAACACAGAAGAAAATCCAAAAGGAGAGTGCAAAGCCATCAATATGGCCGAATTTGGAGAGGATGGAGAGGCAGTGAACGCCACTGAGGAAGACCTCAATGGGCGTGCACTAGCCTCCAATGAGTTCCCCAATGAGGAACCATGGGAATCTGGGACTCAAAAAGAGACCATAGAGATTCCATTGGACTTACTTCTGCCTTTCATGAGCTCTGATAAGTATTCTTCCTCTGAAGAGGACGAGTATGTCACTGAAGAGCAAGTTGCTAAATACCTTGGAGCAATCATGAAGCTAAATGACAAGTTATTTGGAAATGAGACTTGGGAGGATGAACCTCCTTTGCTCACCAAAGAACTGGATGACTTGTCTAGGCAGAAATTACCTCAAAAGAGACAAGACCCTGGAAAGTTTTCCATACCTTGTACCATAGGCACCATGACCTTCAAGAAGGCTCTGTGTGACTTAGGGTCAAGTGTAAACCTCATGCCTCTCTCAGTAATGGAGAAGCTAGGGATCTTTGAGGTACAAGCAGCAAGAATCTCATTAGAGATGGCAGACAACTCAAGAAAACAAGCTCATGGACTTGTAGAGAATGTTTTGGTAAAAGTTGAAGACCATTACATCCCTACTGATTTCATAGTCCTAGAGACTGGGAAGTGCATGGATGAATCCATCATCCTTGGCAGACCCTTCCTAGCCACAGCAAAAGCTGTGATTGATGTTGATAGAGGTGAACTGATCATTCAAGTGAATGAAGAATCCTTTGTGTTTAAGGCTCAAGGATATCCCTCTGTCACCATAGAGATGAAGCATGAAGAGCTTCTCTCAAATCAGAGTCAAGAAGAGCCCCCACAGTCAAACTCTAAGTTTGGTGTTGGGAGGCCACAACCAAACTCTAAGTTTGGTGTTGAACCCCCACATTCAAACTCTAAGTTTGGTGTTGGGAGGTTCCAACATTGCTCTGAGTATCTGTGAGGCTCCATGAGAGCCCTCTGTCAAGCTACTGACATTAAAGAAGCGCTTGTTGGGAGGCAACCCAATGATTATAATTTATAGAGTTTCTTTTGTTATTTTATGTTTTTTGTAGGTTGATGATCATAAAAAGTCACAAAATCCATTGAAAAAGCAAAAACAAAATGAAAAACAGGAAGAAAAACAGCACACCCTGGAGGAAGAAGTTGCTGGCGTTCAAACGCCAGTGAGCCTAGCAGTTGGGCGTTTAACGCCCAGTCTGGCACCATTCTGGGCGTTTAACGCCAGAAAGGGGCACCAGACTGGCGTTAAACGCCAGAAAAGGGCAAGAACCTGGCGTTAAACGCCAGGAATGGGCACCAGCCCGGCGTTTAACGCCAGAAATGGCTCAAAACGTGATTTTGAGCAACATTTGGTGCAGGGATGACTTTTCCTTGACACCACAGGATCTGTGGACCCCACAGGATCCCCACCAACCCCACCACCACTCTCTCTCTTCTTCCCCCATTCACCAATCACCTCAACACCTCTTCCCCAAAAGCCCTTCACCTATCAAATCCCATCTTTCTCTTCACCACTCACATCCATCCTTCATAAAACCCCACCAACCTCACCCTTCAAATTCAAACCACTTTCCCTCCCAAACCCACCCAATATGGCCGAACCCCATCTCCCCTCTCTCCTATAAATACCCTTCTTCACTCCTTCATTTTCACACAACCAAAACACCACTTCTCCCACTTCTTTGGCCGAATACACCACCATCTCCCTCTTCCTCATTTCTTCTTCTTCTACTCTCTTCTTTCTTCTTTTGCTCGAGGACGAGCAAACATTTTAAGTTTGGTGTGGTAAAAGCGTTGCTTTTTCGTTTTTCCATAACCATTATGGCATCCAAGGCCGGAGAAACCTCTAGAAAGAGGAAAAGGAAGGCAAAAGCTTCCACCTCCGAGTCATGGGAGATGGATAGATTCATCTCAAGGGTGCATCAAGACCACTTCTATGAAGTTGTGGCCTTGAAGAAGGTGATCCCCGAGGTCCCCTTTTCACTCAAAAAGGGTGAATATCCGGAGATCCGCCATGAGATCCAAAGAAGAGGTTGGGAAGTACTTACCAACCCCATTCAACAAGTTGGAATCTTGATGGTTCAAGAATTCTATGCCAATGCATGGATCACCAAGAGCCATGATCAAAGTATGAACCCGGATCCAAAGAATTATCTTACTATGGTTCGGGGGAAATACTTAGATTTTAGTCCGGAAAGTGTGAGGGTGGCGTTCAACTTGCCTATGATGCAAGGAGATGAACATCCTTACACAAGAAGGGTCAACTTTGATCAAAGGTTGGACCAAGTTCTCACAGTCATATGTGAAGAGGGCGCACAATGGAAGAGAGATTCAAGAGGAAAGCCGGTTCAACTAAGAAGGCATGACCTCAAACCCGTGGCTAGAGGATGGTTGGAGTTTATCCAACGCTCAATCATTCCCACTAGCAACCGGTCCGAAGTTACTTTAGACCGGGCCATCATGATCCATAGCATCATGATTGGAGAAGAAGTGGAAGTTCATGAGGTTATAGCCCAAGAACTCTACAAGGTGGCGGATAAGTCCTCTACCTTAGCAAGGTTAGCCTTTCCTCACCTCATTTGTCACCTCTGTTATTCAGTTGGAGTTGACATAGAGGGAGACATCACCATTGATGAGGATAAGCCCATTACCAAGAAAAGGATGGAGCACACAAGAGACCCCTCTCATCATGAGATCCCTGAGATACCTCAAGGGATGCACTTTCCTCCACAAGACTATTGGGAGCAACTAAACACCTCCCTAGGAGAATTGAGTTCCAACATGGGACAACTAAGGGTGGAGCATCAAGAACACTCCATTCTCCTCCATGAAATTAGAGAAGATCAAAGAATCATGAGAGAGGAGCAACAAAGGCAAGGAAGAGACATTGAGGAGCTCAAGCACTCCATAGGACCTTCAAGAGGAAGGAAGAGCCGCCATCACTAAGGTGGACCCGTTCCTTGATTTCCTTGTTCTTTAGTCTTCTTTTTCGAATTTTAGTGCTTATGTTTATCCATGTTTGTGTCTTATGATCATTAGTGTCTTAGTGTCTATGCCTTAAAGCTATGAATGTCCTATGAATCCATCACCTTTCTTAAATAAAAACGTGCTTAATTGAAAAGGAAAAGAATTGCATGAATTTTGAATTTTATAACAGTTTAATTATTTTGATGTGGTGGCAACACTTTTGTTCTCTGAATGTATGCTTGAACAGTGCATATGTCTTTTGAATTTGTGGTTCATGAATGTTGGCTCTTGAAAGAATGATGAAAAAGGAGACATGTTACTGAGGATCTGAAAAATCATAAAAATGATTCTTGAAGCAAGAAAAAGCAGTGAACACAAAAAAAAAAAAAAAGCAGAAAGCAAACGAAAAAAAAAAAGAAAAAAAAAGAAGAAAAGAGAAAGAAAGAAATAAAGTTGTGATCCAAGGCAATAAGAGTGTGCTTAAGAACCCTGGACACCTCTAATTGGGGACTTTAGCAAAGCTGAGTCACAATCTGAAAAGGTTCACCCAATTATGTGTCTGTGGCATGTATGTATCCGGTGGTAATACTGGAAGACAGAGTGCTTTGGGCCACAGCCAAGACTCAATAAAGTAGCTGTGTTCAAGAATCATCATACTTAACTAGGAGAATCAATAACACTATCTGGATTCTGAGTTCCTAAAGAAGCCAATCATTCTGAGTTCCAAAGGATAAAGTGAGATGCCAAAACTATTCAGAGGCAAAAAGCTAAAAGCCCCGCTCATCTAATTAATACTGATCTTAATAGATGTTTTTAGAGTTCATTGCATATTCTCTTCCTTTTATCTTATTTGATCTTTAGTTGCTTGGGGACAAGCAACAATTTAAGTTTGGTGTTGTGATGAGCGGATAATTTGTACGCTTTTTGGCATTGTTTTTAGTATGTTTTTAGTAGTTTTAGTTGAGTTCTTAGTAGATTTTTATTAGTTTTTAGTTAAAATTCACTTTTCTGGACTTTACTATGAGTTTGTGTGTTTTTCTGTGATTTCAGGTATTTTCTGGCTGAAATTGAGGGACCTGAGCAAAAATCTGATTCAGAGACTGAAAAGGACTGCAGATGCTGTTGGATTCTGACTTCCCTGCACTCAAAGTGGATTTTCTGGAGCTACAGAAGCCCAATTGGCGCGCTCTCAACGGCGTTGGAAAGTAGACATCCTGGGCTTTCCAGCAATATATGATAGTCCATACTTTGCCCAAGATTTGATGGCCCAAACTAGCGTTCAAAGTTACCTACAGAAATTCCAGCGTTAAACGCCGGAACTGGCACCTAATTGGGAGTTAAACGCCCAAACTGGCATAAAAGCTGGCGTTTAACTCCAAGAGAAGTCTCTACACGAAAATGCTTCATTGCTCAGCCCAAGCACACACCAAGTGGGCCCGGAAGTGGATTTTTATGTCATTTACTCATCTCTGTACACCCTAGGCTACTAGTTTTCTATAAGTAGGACCTTTTACTATTGTAATAGAGCTGGATAGAGAGTCTTTTGATCATGTTTTGATGATTGAACTCACTTTGGGAGGCTGGCCATTCGGCCATGCCTAGACCTTGTTCTTATGTATTTTCAACGGTGGAGTTTCTACACACCATAGATTAAGGTGTGGAGCTCTGCTGTACCTCGAGTATTAATGCAATTACTATTGTTCTTCTATTCAATTCCGCTTGTTCTTTTACCAAGATATCACTTGTTCTTCAACTTGATGAAGGTGGTGATTGACACTCATCATCATTCTCACCTATGAACAAGGTGACTGACAACCATTCTTGTTCTACAAGCATTCGAGGCTTGGTGAATATCTCTTGGATTTCTGATTGCATGATGCATGGTTGATCGCCTGACAACTGAGTGCTCGCCTGACAAACGAGCCAGCCATTCCGTGAGATCAGAGTCTTCGTGGTATAGGCAAGAACTGATGGCGGCATTCAAGAGAATCCGGAAGGTCTAACCTTGTCTGTGGTATTCTGAGTAGGATTCAATGATTGAATGACTGTGACGTGCTTCAAACCTGTAACCTGCTGGGCGTTGGTGACAGACGCAAAAGAATCACTGGATTCTATTCCAGTAGGGGAGGGAACCACACCGGTGATTGGCAGTACTGTGACAGAGTGCGTGCATTAGCTTTCACTGCGAGGATGGGAGGTAGCCATTGACAACGGTGAAACCCTACACGAGCTTGCCATGGAAAGGAGTAAGAAGGATTGGATGAAGACAGTAGGAAAGCAGAGAGACGGAAGGGAAGGCATCTTCATACGCTTGTCTGAAGCTCTTACACCAATGATATACATAAGTATCCCTATCTTTATCTTTTATGTTATTTTCGTTCATCACCATTATACATTTGAGTCTGCCTGACTGAGATTTACAAGATGACCATAGCTTGCTTCATACCACCAATCTCCGTGGGATCGACCCTTACTCGCGTAAGGTTTATTACTTGGACGACCCAGTGCACTTGCTGGTTAGTTGTGCGAAGTTGTGTTTATGCCATGGTATTGAGCACCAAGTCTTTGGAGCCATTACCGGGGATTGTTCTGTGTAAAAGTATTGATCACAATTTCGTGCACCAGTAACTAAACAGAGCAATCTTCAATTATCAACTAATCTTGAGAGTACTTCAACAAGAATAGGACTTCCAACTAATTTACTCCTAGTCAAGGATTTTATTTAGAATTAATTAAATTCTCTATTTTAATTTCTTGTTATTCAACTCAACCATTTTTGAAAACACCTAATTGATAAAATAGCACATCTCTCTGCAACTCATTAGGAGACGACCTGGGACTCATACTCCCAGTATTTTAATTTAAATTTTGTGACAAACCTTCTAAATTGATAAGCGGATTTTTGGTTGGCTAAGGACTGTACTTGCAACGCATTTCTATTAATAATTTCTTAACCCGCCAATTTCCGTCACGTCAATTTTTGGCGCTGTTGCCGGGGAGTTGCAACAGTGTGCTAATTTATTGATTGGTATTTATTTTAATTGCAATTTTTCTTTTTATTCTGTCACTATGAGCTGTACGTTTCTTTCGTTAAATGACGCGTTCACTTCCTGATCCAAGCTTGCCAGTATTTGACCCTGAGATTGAAAGAACTCTTTCACGTATAAGGCAAGCTCAGCGTCGGCGAGTCCTCTCTGAGGACGAACCTGAAACGTCATTTAAGGAAGAAGCAAGCTCCCTCTCTACTGATCTAGTTCATTTACGTGCAGGTGACATGGTAGCACCCAGGAGAGTCACAATCCAGGAGGAAGGAGCCCCTGATTTTACACTCCAACCATTTTAGGCACACCACCTAGCAGTGGCTGTGGATTTTGAAATAAAGTCTTCACTACTCAACTTGATGCCTAAGTTTCATGGCTTACCTGCTCAAGAGCCTATCAAGCATCTTAGGGATTTTCAGACTGCCTGTTCTACTGTTAAGCGTGATGGTACTGATGAAATCTCCATTCTGTTGAAAGCCTTCCCATTTTCTCTTGAGGAAAAGGCAAGAAAGTGGTACTACACTCAACCCGGAACAACTGTTTCCAACTGGGATACACTTAGTAAAGAGTTTCTGGAGAAATTCTTTCCAGCTAAAGTTGCCGATAAGCTGAGGAAGGACATGTTTATGATCGTTCATGATGAATCTGAGACCCTCTATGAATACTTGGAACGCTTCAATAATCTTCGAGAAGCATGCCCCCATCATATGATTGACAAGATAGTGTTGCTCGGCTACTTTACACATGGTTTAAAATCCCAAGATAGGACCACATTGGAAGGTGCCAGCAATGGTTCTATGAAAAAGTACAAGACTACAGAAGAAGCATGGCAATTGATCAGCGACTTAGCTGACTCTACCAGAAATCACAGATAGAAATAAGGTCGGTCAAGAGCTGTTGCAGAGGTATCCACTAGCAAAGAGACTGCTGCTATAGCTCAAAGCTTATGTGAAATGACTAACTTGCTGAAGCAGATGCAGCTAAATCAACAACAACCACAGCAAGTTCAGCCTTCTCCACCACAGCACAACCAGCAGTTGATTCCACAAAGGTGGCAACTATAACCAAGGATGGAAGGATAAATCTAACCAAGGTTAAAGAGACAATTCTAACCAGGGTTCGAGGAACAATCATAACAGAGGAGGCAGAGATAACAATGGAAATCAGAGATGGAATAATAATAACAACTTCAGGCAGCAGAATCAGAATCAGGCCTACAGAGCACCTCATCTCAGACAGCCCCAAAATTCTCAGCAAACCTCTCAGATCACTTATCCCTCTTCATCCCCTAATGATGAGTTACTACAAGCCATTGATCGGAGACAATAGGCTATGGAAAATAACTTTAATGCAACTCTGAATGTTTTGACTTCTACTTTGCAAACCGTTGTCTCACAGGTTGGATCACTAACCAACTCCAACAACCAGTCCTCAAGCTCTGGTGGACTCCCCTCTCAACCATTACCCAATCCAAAGGGTGGTATTAATGCCATCACCCTAAGGTCCAGAACCACATTGCAAGAGAGGAATCAGGAAGAGCCAAACCCACCAGAACACACCTCAGCTGAAGAGGTAGTGGAATCAGAAGATGTTGAGGAAGAAACTGATATACAGGACATGCTGAGGAAGAAGACACTAAGTCACAGGAAGAAGCACCAAAGGGCGTAGACACTGCAGAAAACGCCATTCCTATCCCATTTCCACAACTTGCAAAGAAGCCCAATAAGCAGTTGGAACCTGATCCCAAAATGGTAAAAATATTCAAAAAGGTTGAGGTAACTGTTCCCCTTTTTGATGTCATTCAACAGGTACCTAAATATGCAAAGTTTCTAAAAGATTTGTGCATACATAAAGACAAAATTAATGAATTAGAAACTATTCCTTTAGGAAGTTCTATATCTGCTTTAATGGGAAATATACCTGAAAAATGTAGTGATCCAGGTCCATGCATGGTTAACTGTACCATTGGAGGTGTGATATTTTCTGACTGCATGTGTGATTTAAGAGCATGTGTTAGTATAATGCCTTTATCTGTATATGATGTTTTAAGGCTCCCTCCCTTAAAAAGGTCGGCAGCTCGTTTGGTGTTAGCAGATAAAAGTATTACTACAGTGGCTAGAGTTGTTGAAGATGTATTAGTGGGCATTAAAGATCTCACTTTCTCCATTGATTTTTACATCCTGGAGATGCCCCAACATGACTCAGAGAAGCCATCATCAATCCTACTCGGGAGACCTTTCTTGAAGACCTCGAAGTTCAAATTAGATGCTTTTTCAGGAACATACTCTTTTGAAATGGACGGCCGAGTGGTCAGCTTCAATCTGAATAGAGTTATGAAGTACCCTTCAGAAGATCACTCTATCCTCCGGTGTGACATCATAGATGAAACCGTAGCTGAAGTTCACCTGGAAGAGTTTGAAGAGAAGTACATAGGACAAGGTCCAAGTGTGGGGTGATGAGCGGATAATTTGTACGCTTTTTGGCATTGTTTTTAATATGTTTTTAGTATGTTTTAGTTAGTTTTTAGTATATTTTTATTAGTTTTTAGTTAAAATTCACTTTTCTGGACTTTACTATGAGTTTGTGTGTTTTTCTGTGATTTAAGGTATTTTCTGGCTGAAATTGAGGGACCTGAGCAAAAATCTGATTCAGAGACTGAAATGGACTGCAGATGCTGTTGGATTCTGACCTCCCTGCACTGGAAGTAGATTTTTCTGGAGTTACATAAGCCCAATTGGCGAGCTCTCAACGGCGTTGGAAAGTAGACATCCTGGGCTTTCCAGCAATGTATATTAGTCCATACTTTGTCCAAGATTTGATGGCCCAAACCGGCGTTCCAAATCAGCTCAAAACTGCCCGACGTTCAACGCCGGAACTGGCACAAGAATGGGAGTTAAACGCCCAAACTGGCACAAAAGCTGGCGTTTAACTCCAAGAAGAGTCTCTACACGAAAATGCTTCAATGCTCAGCCCAAGCACACACCAAGTGGGCCCGGAAGTGGATTTTTATGACATTTACTCATTTCTGTAAACCCTAGGCTACTAGTTCTTTATAAATAGGACCTTTTACTATTGTATTCTCATCTTGGTAGCTGATGAGCGGATAATTTGTATGCTTTTTGGCATTGTTTTTAGTATGTTTTTGATATGATCTAGTTAGTTTTTAGTATATTTTTATTAGTTTTTAGTTAAAATTCACTTTTCTGGACTTTACTATGAGTTTCTGTGTTTTTCTGTGATTTCAGGTATTTTCTGGCTGAAATTGAGGGACCTGAGCAAAAATCTGATCCAGAGACCAAAAAGGACTGCAGATGCTGTTGGATTCTGACCTCCCTGCACTCGAAGCGGATTTTCTGGAGCTACAGAAGCCCAATTGGCGCGCTCTCAACGGCGTTGGAAAGTAGACATCCTGGGCTTTCCAGCAATATATGATAGTCCATACTTTGCCCAAGATTTGATGGCCCAAACCGGTGTTCAAAGTCACCTCAAGAATTCCCAGCGTTAAACGCCGGAACTGGCACCTAATTGGGAGTTAAACGCCCAAACTGGCATAAAAGCTGGAGTTAAACGCCAAGAAGAGTCTCTACACGAAAAATGCTTCATTGCTCAGCCCAAGCACACACCAAGTGGGCCCGGAAGTGGATTTTTATGTCATTTACTCATCTTTGTACACCTTAGGCTACTAGTTTCTATAAGTAGGACCTTTTACTATTGTATTTTCATCTTCGGACATCCAGTTCTTAGATCATTTGAGGGCTGGCCTCACGGCCATGCCTAGACCTTGTTCTTATGTATTTTCAACGGTGGAGTTTCTACACACCATAGATTAAGGTGTGGAGCTCTGCTGTACCTCGAGTATTAATGCAATTACTATTGATCTTTCATTCAATTCCGCTTGTTCTTGTTCCAAGATATCACTTGTCCTTCAACTTGATGAAGGTGATGATTGACGCCCATCACCATTCTCACCCATGAACAAGGTGACTGACAACCATTCTTGTTCTACAAGCATCTGAGGCTTAGTGAATATCTCTTGGATTCTTCGGAATCTTCGTGGTATAGGCAGGACCTGATGGCAGCATTCAAGAGAATCCGGAAGGTCTAAACCTTGTCTGTGGTATTCTGAGTAGGATTCAATGATTGAATGACTGTGACGTGCTTTAAACCTGTAACCTACTGGGCGTTAGTGACAGACGCAAAAGAGTTATTCTATTCCGGTAGGGGAGGGAACCAAACCGGTGATTGGCAGCACTGTGACAGAGTGTGTGCATTAGCTTTCACTGCGCGGATGGGAGGTAGCTGCTGACAACAGTGAAACCCTACACGAGCTTGCCATGGAAAGGAGTAAGAAGGATTGGATGAAGACATTAGGAAAGCAGAGAGACGGAAGGGAAGGCATCTTCATACACTTGTCTGAAGCTCTTACACCAATGATGTACATAAGTATCCCTATCTTTATCTTTTATGTTATTTTCGTTCATCACCATTATACATTTGAGTCTGCCTGACTGAGATTTACAAGATGACCATAGCTTGCTTCATACCACCAATCTCCGTGGGAACGACCCTTACTCGCGTAAGGTTTATTACTTGGACGACCCAGTGCACTTGCTGGTTAGTTGTGCGAAGTTGTAGTGATCACAATTTCGTGCACCAAGTTTTTGGCGCCGTTGCCGGGGATTGTTCTTGTGTATGGACAACTGACGGTTCATCTTGTTGCTTAGATTAGGTATTATTTTTCTTCAGAGTTCTTAAGAATGAATTCTAGTGTTTCAAGGTGATGTTCTTATCATCACCAAAGCTGATTGATCATCATCAATTTAGCTCTTGAATGCAATGTCTTGCTGAAGCTTAGCTAGCTATGTCTAATTCCTTTAGACTAAAGCTTTAGACTAACATTGCATGATTCCTGGAATTCTCATTAAGAATTTTGATACCTTTATTTTTTTTTCACTTAATTTTCGAAAAAGCACAAAAAAATTTACAAAATCATAAAATCCAAAAATATTTCTTGTTTGAGTCTAGAGTCTCATTTTAAGTTTGGTGTCAATTGCATGTTTCTGTTCTTCTTGCATTTTTCGAATTTTTGCATGTGTCTTAATTGATCTTCAAGTTGTTCTTGATGATTTCCTTGTTTTGATCTTTGAATTCTATTGACTTGAGTGTTTTGTTGTTTCTCATATATACAAACTGCTAAGTTTGGTGTCTTGCATGCATTGTTATTTGATTTTAGTTGCATTTTGATTATTCCTTATTATTAAAAATCCAAAAATATTTCTAATTTGTGTCTTATCAAGTCAATAATACAGAGAATTGAAGATTCAGAACATACTGCAGAGGAATCACACAGAAAAAGCTGGGGCATTCAAAAATGCCCAGTGAAGAAGACAGACTGGCGTTTAAACGCCAGCCAGGGTGCCTGGTTGGGCGTTTAACGCCCAAAAGGGTATAGTTTTGGGCGTTAAACGCCAGAATGTGCACCATTCTGGGCGTTTAACGCCAGGATGGCAAAGGGGGAAGATTTTGTTTTCAAAATCAATTTTTTTTTCAAGCTTTCAAAGTTTTTTAAAATCAAATCTTTTTCAAATCATATCTTTTCAATCAAATGTTTTCAAAATCAATTTCTTTCCTTTTTCAAAGATACTTACTAACAATTAATGATTTGATTGAACATTTTTTGCCTTGAGGAAGGTTTTATGTTTGAATCATATCTTTTCTTGTTAGGCAAGTCATTAATTTTTAAAATCAAATCTTTTTAAAATTGTTTTCAAATCATATCTTTTAAAATTGTTTTCAAATCATATCTTTTCAATCATATCTTTTTAAAACCATAATTTTTCAATCACATTTTTTTCAAAATAAGTTTTCAATCATATCTTTTTGATTTCTAATTTCAAATCTTTTTCAAAAATCACTTGATTCTTTTTCTATTCTTAGTTTTTGAGAATCAATTAGTGTTTTTCAAAATGTTTTCAAAATCTTTTACTTAATTTTCGAAAAATACTTCCCTTCTTCTCACATCCTTCTATTTTTGGACTAACTCTATTCCTTAATGCAAAATTCGAACTCCATCTTCTTTGATAAGTTCGAATTCTCTACTTCTGTCTTCCATTTTTCTTTCTCTGACACCTCAAGGAATCTCTATACTGTGACATAGAGGATTCCATATTTTCTTGTTCTCTTCTTCTTCATATGAGCAGGAACAAAGACAAAGGCATTTTTGTTGAAGCTGACCCTGAACCTGAGAGGACCTGACCGAATTCTTCAAAGAAGAAGAACACATGGCAGCCGAAAACAACAACAATGCCAACAATGCAAGGAAGGTGCTGGGTGACTTTACTGCACCTACTCCTGATTTCTATGGGAGAAGCATCTCTATCCCTGCCATTGGAGCAAACAACTTTGAGCTAAAGCCTCAATTAGTTTCTCTAATGCAACAGAATTGCAAGTTCCATGGACTTCCAATGGAAGATCCTCATCAGTTTTTAGCTGAGTTCTTGCAAATCTGTGACACAGTCAAGACTAATGGGGTTGACCCTGAGGTCTATAGACTGATGCTATTCCCTTTTGCTGTAAGAGACAGAGCTAGGACATGGTTGGACTCTCAACCTAAGGAAAGCCTGGGCTCTTGGGAAAAGCTAGTCAATGCCTTCTTGGCAAAGTTCTTTCCACCACAAAGATGGAGTAAGCTTAGAGTGGAAGTCCAAACCTTCAGACAGAAGGATGGAGAATCCCTCTATGAAGCTTGGGAAAGATATAAACAATTAATCAGAAAATGTCCCTCAGACATGCTTTCTGAATGGAGCATCATAGGTATTTTCTATGATGGTCTCTCTGAACTATCCAAGATGTCTTTGGATAGCTCTGCTAGAGGATCTCTTCATCTGAAGAAGAAGCTTATGATCCTGAGAACCCTTCAATGGAAGAGGTGAATTACCTAGGAGAACCCTATGGAAACACCTATAATTCTTCATGGAGAAATCACCCAAATTTCTCATGGAAGAATCAAGAGAGACCTCAACAAGGTTTCAACAACAATAATGGTGGAAGAAATAGGCCTGGCAATAACAAGCCTTTTCCATCATCTTCTCAGCAACAGACAGAGAGTTCTAAGCAGAGTACTTCTGACTTAGCAACAATGGTCTCTGATCTAATCAAAACCACCCAAAGTTTCATGAATGAAACAAGGTCCTCCATCAGAAATTTGGAAGGACAAGTGGGACAGCTGAGCAAGAAAATTTCTGAACTCTCTCCTAGTACTCTCCCAAGTAATACAGAAGAAAATCCAAAAGGAGAGTGCAAAGCCATAACCATGGCCGAATATGGAGAGGAGGGAGAGGAAGTGAACGCCACTGAGGAAGGCCTCAATGGGCGTGCACTGACCTCCAATGAGTTCCCCAATGAGGAACCATGGGACTCTGAGGCTCAAAATGAGACCATAGAGATTCCATTGAACTTACTTCTGCCTTTCATGAGCTCTGATGAGTATTCTTCCTCTAAAGAGGATGAGTATGTCACTGAAGAGCAAGTTGCTAAATACCTTGGAGCAATCATGAAGCTAAATGACAAGTTATTTGGAAATGAGCCTTGGGAGGATAAACCTCCTTTGCTCACCAAAGAACTGGATGACTTGTCTAGGCAGAAATTACCTCAAAAGAGACAAGATCCTGGGAAGTTTTCCATACCTTGTACCATAGGCACCATGACCTTCAAGAAGGCTCTATGTGACTTAGGGTCAAGTGTAAACCTCATGCCTCTCTCTGTAATGAAGAAGCTAGGGATCTTTGAGGTACAAGCTGCAAGAATCTCACTAGAGATGGCAGACAACTCAAGAAAACAAGCTTATGGACTTGTAGAGGATGTTTTGGTGAAGATTGAAGACCATTACATCCCTACTGATTTCATAGTCCTAGAGACTGGGAAATGCATGGATGAAACCACCATCCTTGGCAGACCTTTCCTAGCCACAGCAAAGGCTGTGATTGATGTTGATAGAGGTGAACTGATCATTCAAGTGAATGGAGAATCCTTTGAGTTTAAGGCTCAAGGATATCCCTCTGTCATCATGGAGAGGAAGCTTGAAGAGCTTCCCTCAAATCAGAGACAAATAGAGCCCCCACAGTCAAACTCTAAGTTTGGTGTTGGGAGGCCACAACCAAACTCTAAGTTTGGTGTTGAACCCCCACATTCAAACTCTAAGTTTGGTGTTGGGAGGTTTCAACATTGCTCTGATCATTTGTGAGGCTCCATGAGAGCCCTCTGTCAAGCTACTGACATTAAAGAACCGCTTGTTGGGAGGCAACCCAATGATTATATTTTATATATTTTCTTTTGTTATTTTATTTTATTTTGTAGGTTGATGATCATAAGAAGTCACATAATTAATTGAAAAAGCAAAAACAGAATGAAAAACAGGAAGAAAAACAGCACACCCTGGAGGAAGATGCTGCTGGCGTTCAAACGCCAGTAAGCCTAGCAGTTGGGCGTTTAACGCCCAGTCTGGCACCATTCTGGGCGTTTAACGCCAGAAAGGGGCACCAGACTGGCGTTAAACGCCAGGAAGGGGCAAGAACCTGGCGTTAAACGCCAGGAATGGGCACCAGCCCGGCGTTTAACGCCAGAAATGGCTCAAAACGTGGATTTTGATGCCATTTGGTGCAGGGATGACTTTTCCTTGACACCTCAGGATCTGTGGACCCCACAGGATCCCCACCAACCCCACCACTCTCTCTCTTCTTCTTCACCCATTCACCAATCACCTCAACATCTCTTTCTCTTCACCAAGAACATGCCATCCTCCTCCATGAAATTAGAGAAGATCAAAGAATCATGAGATATGAGCAACAAAGACAAGGAAGAGACATTGAGGAGCTCAAGCACTCCATAGGACCTTCAAGAGGAAGGAAGAGCCGCCATCACTAAGGTGGACCCGTTCCTTGATTTCCTTGTTCTTTATTTTTCTGTTTTTCGAAAATTATGCTTTATGGTTATCCATGTTTGTGTCTTATGATCATTAGTGTCTTAGTGTCTATGCCTTAAAGCTATGAATATGAATCCATCACCTTTCTTAAAAGAAAACTGTTTTTATCACAAAAGAACAAGAAGTACAGGATTTCAAATTCATCTTTAAAACTAGCTTAATTAGTTTGATGTGGTGGCAATGCTTTTGTTTTCTGAATGTATGCTTGAACAGTGCATATGTCTTTTGAATTTGTTGTTTTTAAGAATGTTAAATTTGTTGGCTTTTGAAAGAATGAGGAGAAAAGAGAACTGTTATTGAGGATCTGAAAAATCATCAAATTGATTCTTGAAGCAAGAAAAAGCAGTGAAAAAAAAAATATTTTCGAAAAAAAAAAGGAAAGAGAAAAGAAAAAAAAAGAGAAGAAAAGAAAAAGAAAGAAATAAAGTGGTGATCCAAAGCAATAAGAGTGTGCTTAAGAACCCTGGACACCTCTAATTGGGGACTTTAGCAAAGTTGAGTCACAATCTAAAAAGGTTCACCCAATTATGTGTCTGTGGCATGTATGTATCCGGTGGTAATACTGGAAGACAGAGTGCTTTGGGCCACGGCCAAGACTCATACACTAGCTATGTTCAAGAATCATCATACTTAACTAGGAGAATCAATAACACTATCTGAGTTCTGAGTTCTTATAGATGCCAATCATTCTGAACCTCAGAGGATAAAGTGAGA
The DNA here is from genome assembly GCF_014773155.1 of Arachis stenosperma. Taxonomy (NCBI): domain Eukaryota; kingdom Viridiplantae; phylum Streptophyta; class Magnoliopsida; order Fabales; family Fabaceae; genus Arachis; species Arachis stenosperma. The sequence goes on from NC_080379.1 coordinate 114,580,604, forward strand.
TGCCAAAACTGTTTGGAGGCAAAAAGCTACTAGTCCCGCTCATCTAATTTGGAGCTATGTTTCATTGATAATTTGGAGTCTATAGTATATTCTCTTCTTTTTATCTTATTTGATTTTCAGTTGCTTGGGGACAAGCAACAATTTAAGTTTGGTGTTGTGATGAGCGGATAATTTGTATGCTTTTTGGCATTGTTTTTAGTATGTTTTTGATATGATCTAGTTAGTTTTTAGTATATTTTTATTAGTTTTTAGTTAAAATTCACTTTTCTGGACTTTACTATGAGTTTGTGTGTTTTTCTGTGATTTCAGGTATTTTCTGGCTGAAATTGAGGGACCTGAGCAAAAATCTGATCCAGAGACAAAAAAGGACTGCAGATGCTGTTGGATTCTGACCTCCCTGCACTCGAAGCGGATTTTCTGGAGCTACAGAAACCCAATTGGCGCGCTCTCAACGGCGTTGGAAAGTAGACATCCTGGGCTTTCCAGCAATATATGATAGTCCATACTTTGCCCAAGATTTGATGGCCCAAACCGGTGTTCAATGTCACCTCAAGAATTCCCAGCGTTAAACGCCGGAACTGGCACCTAATTGGGAGTTAAACGCCCAAACTGGCATAAAAGCTGGAGTTAAACGCCAAGAAGAGTCTCTACACGAAAAATTCTTCATTGCTCAGCCCAAGCACACACCAAGTGGGCCCGGAAGTGGATTTTTATGTCATTTACTCATCTTTGTACACCTTAGGCTACTAGTTTCTATAAGTAGGACCTTTTACTATTGTATTTTCATCTTCGGACATCCAGTTCTTAGATCATTTGAGGGCTGGCCTCACGGCCATGCCTAGACCTTGTTCTTATGTATTTTCAACGGTGGAGTTTCTACACCCATAGATTAAGGTGTGGAGCTCTGCTGTACCTCGAGTATTAATGCAATTACTATTGATCTTTCATTCAATTCCGCTTGTTCTTGTTCCAAGATATCACTTGTCCTTCAACTTGATGAAGGTGATGATTGACGCCCATCACCATTCTCACCCATGAACAAGGTGACTGACAACCATTCTTGTTCTACAAGCATCTGAGGCTTAGTGAATATCTCTTGGATTCTTCGGAATCTTCGTGGTATAGGCAGGACCTGATGGCAGCATTCAAGAGAATCCGGAAGGTCTAAACCTTGTCTGTGGTATTCTGAGTAGGATTCAATGATTGAATGACTGTGACGTGCTTCAAACCTGTAACCTACTGGGCGTTAGTGACAGACGCAAAAGAGTTATTCTATTCCGGTAGGGGAGGGAACCAAACCGGTGATTGGCAGCACTGTGACAGAGTGTGCATTAGCTTTCACTGCGCGGATGGGAGGTAGCTGCTGACAACAGTGAAACCCTACATGAGCTTGCCATGGAAAGGAGTAAGAAGGATTGGATGAAGACATTAGGAAAGCAGAGAGACGGAAGGGAAGGCATCTTCATACACTTGTCTGAAGCTCTTACACCAATGATGTACATAAGTATCCCTATCTTTATCTTTTATGTTATTTTCGTTCATCACCATTATACATTTGAGTCTGCCTGACTGAGATTTACAAGATGACCATAGCTTGCTTCATACCACCAATCTCCGTGGGATCGACCCTTACTCGCGTAAGGTTTATTACTTGGACGACCCAGTGCACTTGCTGGTTAGTTGTGCGAAGTTGTAGTGATCACAATTTCGTGCACCAGTAGCTATCTTTAGTTTTATGCTATCTTAGATCATTGGGAGGCTGGCCTCACGGCCATGCCTTGACCTTGTTCTTATGTATTTTCAACGGTGGAGTTTCTACACACCATAGATTAAGGTGTGGAGCTCTGTTGTACCTCGAGTATTAATGCAATTACTATTGTTCTTCTATTCAATTCAGCTTGTTCTTATTCCAAGATATTCATTCGCACTCAAGAACATGATGAATGTGATGATTATGTGACACTCATCATCATTCTCACTTATGAACGCGTGCCTGACAACCACTCCCATTCTACAAGCAAACAAGGTTTGAATGTTTATCTCTTGGATTTCCTTAACCGGAATCTTCGTGGTATAAGCTAGAATTGATGGCAGCATTCAAGAGAATCCGGAAGGTCTAAACCTTGTCTGTGGTATTCTGAGTAGGATTCAATGATTGAATGACTGTGTCGAGCTTCAAACTCGCGATTGTGGGGCGTTAGTGACAGACGCAAAAGAATCACTGGATTCTATTCCGACATGATCGAGAACCGACAGCTGGATAGCCGTGCCGTGACATGGTGCGTTGAACATTTCCACTGAGAGGACGGGACTGTAGCCATTGACAACGGTGATGCCCAACATACAGCTTGCCATGGAAAGGAGTAAGAAGGATTGGATGAAGACGGTAGGAAAGCAGAGAGACGGAAGGGACAAAGCATCTCCATTCGCTTATCTGAAGTTCTCACCAATGAATTACATAAGTATCTCTATCTTTATCTTTATGTTTTATTCATATATCATCCATCACCATTTGAGTCTGCCTGACTAAGATTTACAAGGTGACCATAGCTTGCTTCATACCAACAATCTCCGTGGGATCGACCCTTACTCGCGTAAGGTTTATTACTTGGACGACCCAGTGCACTTGCTGGTTAGTTGTGGGAAGTTGTGTTTATGCCATGGTATTGAGCACCAAGTCTTTGGGGCCATTACTAGGGATTATTTGAGTTGTGAAAAGTAGTGATCACAATTTCGTGCACCAAGTTTTTGGCGCCGTTGCCGGGGATTGTTTCGAGTATGGACAACTGACGGTTCATCTTGTTGCTTAGATTAGGTATTTTTCAGAGTTCTTAAGAATGAATTCTAGTGTTTCAAGGTGATGATCTTATCTTCACCAAAGCTGATTGATTCTCATCAATTTAGCTCTTGAATGCAATGTCCTCCTGAAGCTTGGCTATCCATGTCTAATTCCTTTAGATTGAAGCTTTAGACTAACATTGCATGATTCCTGGAATTCTCATTAAGAATTTTGATACCTTTATTTTCTTTTCCACTTAATTTTCGAAAAATCCAAAAAAATTACAAAATCATAAAAACCAAAAATATTTTATGTTTCTTGTTGAGTCTAGTGTCTCATATTAAGTTTGGTGTCTTGCATGCATTGTTTATTTGATCTTGGTTCTGTTTTCAAGTCAATAATACAGGGAACTGAAGATTCAGTACATGCAGTAGAGGAATTATACAGAAAAAGCTGGGCGTTCAAAACGCCTAGTGAAGAAGGAAAAACTGGCGTTTAAACGCCAGCCAGGGTGCCTGGCTGGGCGTTTAACGCCCAAAAGGGTAGTGCTTTGGGCGTTAAACGCCAGAATGTGCACCATTCTGGGCGTTTAATGCCAGGATGGCACAAGAGGGAAGATTCTGTTTTCAATTCAGATTTTTTTTAAGTTTTCAAATTTTTTTCAAAATCAAATCTTTTTCAAATCATATCTTTTCAATCAAATCTTTTTCAAAATCAATTTCATTCAATTTTCAAAAATACTTGCTATCAATTAATGATTCGATTCAACATTTCAAGTATGTTGCCTTTTCTGTTGAGAAAGGTTTAATGTTTGAATCATATCTTTTCTTGTTAGCCAAGTCATTAATTTTTTTAAATCATATCTTTTTAAATTGTTTTTCAAATCATATCTTCTCAATCACATCTTTTTAAAACCATAACTTTTAAATCACATCTTTTTCAAAAAAAGTTTTCAATCATATCTTCTTCAAAATCTTTTTCAAAATGTTTTTAAAATCTTTTATTTAATTTTTGGAAAATCTCTTCCCCTCTTCTCACATCCTTCTATTTATGGAGTACCACTCCTCCTCAATGCACAATTCGAACTCTATCTTACTAAGTTCGAATTCTTCTACCTCTTCCTTCTATTTTTCTGTTCCTCTGACACCTCAAGGAATCTCTATACTAGGACATAGAGGATTCCATATTTTCTTGTTCTCTTCTCTTTCATATGAGCAGGAGCAAAGACAAAAGCATTCTTGTTGAGGCTGACCCTGAACCTGAAAGGACCTTGAAGCGAAAGCTAAGAGAAGCTAAGGCACAACTCTCTGTAGAGGACCTAACAGAAATCTTCAAAGAAGAAGAACCCATGGCAGCCGAAAACAACAACAATGCCAACAATGCAAGGAAGGTGCTGGGTGACTTTACTGCACCTACTCCCGACTTCTATGGGAGAAGCATCTCTATCCCTGCCATTGGAGCAAACAACTTTGAGCTTAAGCCTCAATTAGTTTCTCTAATGCAACAGAATTGCAAGTTCCATGGACTTCCATTGGAAGATCCTCATCAGTTCTTAGCTGAATTCTTGCAAATCTGTGACACTGTCAAGACTAATGGGGTTGACCCTGAGGTCTACAGACTTATGCTATTCCCTTTTGCTGTAAGAGACAGAGCTAGAATATAGTTGGACTTACAACCTAAAGACAGCCTGAACTCTTGGGAAAAGCTAGTCAATGCCTTCTTGGCAAAGTTCTTTCCACCTCAAAAATTGAGTAAGCTTAGAGTGGAAGTCCAAACCTTCAGACAAAAGGAAGGAGAATCCCTCTATGAAGCTTGGAAAAGATACAAACAATTGATCAGAAAATGTCCTTCTGACATGCTTTCTGAATGGAGCATCATAGGTATTGGTATGCGAAATTGTGATCACTACTTTTCACAACTCAAATAATCCCTAGTAATGGCCCCAAAGACTTGGTGCTCAATACCATGGTATAAACACAACTTCGCACAACTAACCAGCAAGTGCACTGGGTCGTCCAAGTAATAAACCTTACGCGAGTAAGGGTCGATCCCACGGAGATTGTTGGTATAAAGCAAGCTATGGTCACCTTGTAAATCTTAGTCAGGCAGACTCAAATGGTTATGGATGATATATGAATAAAAGATAAAGATAGAGATACTTATGCAATTCATTGGTGAGAACTTCAGATAAGCGAATGGAGATGCTTTGTCCCTTCCGTCTCTCTGCTTTCCTACTGTCTTCATCCAATCCTTCTTACTCCTTTCCATGGAAAGCTGTATGCAAGGGTTTCACCGTTGACAGTGGCTACCTCCCATCCTCTCAGTGGAAATGTTCAACGCACCCTGTCACGGCACGGCTATCCAGCTGTCGGTTCTCGATCATGTCGGAATAGAATCCAGTGATTCTTTTGCGTCTGTCACTAACGCCCCACAATCGCGAGTTTGAAGCTCGTCACAGTCATTCAATCATTGAATCCTACTCAGAATACCACAGACAAGGTTTAGACCTTCCGGATTCTCTTGAATGCCGCCATCAATTCTAGCTTATACCACGAAGATTCCGGTTAAAGAACCCAAGAGATAAACATTAGAGCCTTGTTGCTTGTAGAATGATAGTGGTTGTCAATCACGTGTTCATAAGTGAGAATGATGATGAGCGTCACATAATCATCACATTCATCAAGTTCTTGAGTGCGAATGAATATCTTGGAATAAGAACAAGCTGAATTGAATAGAAGAACAATAGTAATTGCATTAATACTCGAGGTACAGCAGAGCTCCACACCTTAATCTATGGTGTGTAGAAACTCCACCGTTGAAAATACATAAGAACAAGGTCTAGGCATG